>NC_073744.1:149280472-149500472 GCF_029784135.1 Toxorhynchites rutilus septentrionalis
TGTTTGATGCTTGTTAAATGGCGATGCACGGAAAATGCCTCTCGTTAAATACTCAGTGCAATGCGTGCATTGATATAAAGACACAAAATGCGACATATGACCAATTATTGTATTGTTCTCGCAAAGGCAAGAAAGAATCGTTTCTTCTCGAAATGATTCTACAAAAACCACGCAAGCCATTAAACCCTTTCAGGGTCTCCGGAACTTTTTACTAAAGAGTTATTTATGAAATCCGACGTATTATCAAATAATATCCGAAATGATAAACCAACAAATTAAAAAAAAAAGATTGCGTAGTCCTACGTTTTAAGCGGTCGTGTCTTGGATACAACCCCTCGAATTTTTTTGTAAAATTGAATTTTATCACTCGTTTTAATAGTAATTTGAACTATCTAAGTACTATTTCAACTCACAAAGACTCAGCAGAGTATATCAATATTCAATCAATTGATATTCAATATCTATTAATACCATTTTGATCTGTCGAAAATATGTTTCTCTACCAGGTTCAAAAATGAAAACGAAAATGCTGCTAAAAAAATATTTTTTTATCAAATTAATGAGCGATTCGATTAGAACTACTTACAAATAGAATCTACAGATGTACGTATCATATAGAAAAAGCTTTAAATTTAATTAAATAACACCTCCAAAAATTTCAGTTTGATTTCATTAGTACGTTTGATTAATTTTCCTCCGGATAACGGTACCACACGAATTAAGCCAAAGATAAATTGAGCATCGCAAAACCATCTGTGAAGCCTTCAGCGGCACCAAAGGAAGTCAGATTTGCATCCCCAACCCCAAGCGCGAAAAATCATGGCTTTCACCTGGTGAAGCCGGCCCATCCACAAATCTGTTCGGCCGAAAAATGAGGGTATAGTGTACCATGAGCTATCAGTACCGGGTAAAAGAATTAATACAGATAACAAATGATACATGCACTTGCAGAGCAGCATTTTTCCGAACATAAAGATCGAAAATAAAAGTTTTATTGGAATTGAATCCAAAATTGTGTATGGAATGTGTACAATCAATCGACTAAAAATATTTTGAAATTCTCCTGAATATGTGTTTTTTTCACCGAAACAAACGGACAACTTCAACTCGCACACCTGATAGAGTGAGACTACACAAAATGTGTATAGCTTCTACAAATCATTGAGATTTTCACCCCTTGAATGACAATTTAACAAGTTGTGTTTGTTCATTCATCTACTTTGTTCAAAATCCTAAAACGAATTATACTGGTTTATACCCCTCACTTTATCAATTTATTTAACGTATGTTAATCACTGTTCTGCAGACAATCCCATATACTCACTTCTTCCGAGTTCGTTATAAGTCTGCTATTAACGTATCGGAACTCTCCTTCGAGTTTCTGCTCCATCACGGTTAGTCGACCTAGAAGCCAGGGACCACCGTTAGAACGCCTTTTGGGAAAATTCAAAATTCACTTACCGGTCGGTTTGCGTAGATTCGTCAGGAACATCCCCGAGAAGAACAGATACAGCAGCAGAATGCTTGGAGTCATCCCGCCAAGGTTCGTCGTCAGTCTGTACACATATATCACGATGTCAAGCAGCGGCTTGCAGATGTTGGAGTAGAGATCGGTCACGCTCTCGCAGAACTTGTCAATGTCGGTGGTCAACAGCTGGTCGGCGTTCGCTATTCGATTGTCTAGGTTGGACATTTTGTAGTAGGTGAAGCCTCTGCGGGTGGTAAAATGTGATATAGAAGATTCATAGGAAAATTGGGCAATGCTTACTTCAGGTACTCTGTGTATAGGTGCTGCGAGAGGTTGGTCCTAAAACGAAGCTTCAGCTCACCAATGCTCCACTTTAAAACGTTGTTAACTACCGCGATCTGGGGAAGTCATAGGTTAGTCATAGTTATAGCTCTCATGGTAGGATTTAGTGTCTAAGGAAACTTACAGCCGGAAGCGCCGAAAGGTATTTGAACAGGGTGATACGAAATTGGCTTTTGTTCATGGTGATAATGGTGCTCTCGATGGCCGTCGCACTTTGGATCATCCATATGTCGCTGATGGACCGTGCGATTAGTGACGCCGCTATGATTAGCAGCAAGCCATTCTCTGCGCTCCATTTCTTCGGAATGATTATTTCTGGGGAATAAGGTGAAGGGATTCTTGTTTATATTTTTTTCAATCGACACACATTATGTTTTGCATTACATAAACCCTCAACTTATTTTTTATTGCTATCGAATGGTCGAAGAATCCGGTCGGTGGAATTATAAGTGACAGTGAAAACACGTTCACTAGAGCAACAAAATTTCATCTTTCGGATAACATGGAGTGTTGCGGCAGGGGCTGCATTTTCAGTCAATGGATAGAAAGATGATCAAGTTCATCGTGCACTTGTTGATTTATTTGTTATTTTGATAACCCTCACTGCTACAGGGAAGCATCCCGGCTTTTATCATCAGCATAAAATTCAATAGACACACCGTCTCCTTCATCACAGAAATCGATAGGTTAATCGTAGATTCTATCAATGCAACTTGATTAGTCTGAAAAACCGGTATCCTTCTGTTACGCAATTCCATTTACGCAAGCATGAATGCGTAAGGTGTAAAGCTAGCTGGACGAGATGCTGTTTGAAATCTGGTTTTGATATTGGCGCAATGGATCAAGGTCAAACAACGGCGACTTGTTTGGGTTGTACATATGTCTTAGTCGATCGCAGAGAGAAAAAAAAAAACAGACCGGTCAACTGCCGGTCAAGCTGCTTTGAATCGAGAGGCGATGAATGAGTTTGTTACTAATGTTATCGAGCCGAGAGTTGGGGAGCTTTCATGAGCGACGATGATTTTCATTGTTATTTGGATGCCACTGTTGAAACCTGCAACCAGTCTTCCGAAAAACACTTACACATGTCCACGCGATGTGAAAATTCCATATTTTTGTTTGAATTCGAACATGATTACCGCTAGTGTTGAGTGTCTATTCCCAACACGACAATGATACACAAACATAGACATGTGAAAACAAACACGATGTTTATAATTCAAGAACATCATGTACAAACATATCGAGATGAAGAATAGAAGGTGGGAAGATTCACGGGTTTTGGTCGTATTGAACTTTGATTGTGTTAGTAGCCAGGAAGATAGGAAGTTCACATACCAGGCATACCAGTCAGTTACTCAAATGTTACAAAATTGAATGTGTCTACGAATAACGTTGAAAGAGGATATACAGAAGCTAATTACAGATTTCCAAATCATATTTTTCGCATTTTGAAAAAAACAAAACATATCACGAACTAAAATGTTTAATTTTTTTCTTTGATTTCAGAAATAGTATTCTAATGTCTACTATGTTTTAATTCTAGAGCAACTTTATGGAACTTTGACTTTTGTCAGCAATTGTAATTACTTTTTTCACAATTAGGGTGCTGAAAACTTCAGTCGTCTAAATCTAAGTCATACGGAGTCAATTCAATTTATTTTCCAACTTCATTTTACATGACAAAAAACTTGCAACCTTTGTTTCCCATGCACTGTCAAATGTTTATCGGACAAAGGAACAAAAGATTGTATGACTCTGACTTTGTTCGTTTACGTTTTTGGTCGACGTAACGAGAAGTAGAATTGAATTGAAATTAAGTTTAGAACACTTCAAAAATGCTGAAATTTCAGTTTCTGTTAAAATGTCGGGCACTTATGATTTGGAAAAGGAAGGAAAAAAGACTAGTACGTTCATTTCATTTGCTTATTTTTACTTTTAATAACAACACTTTTCCTATGTAGTGGACTATTATAAGAAAAATAACATACATAAACAAAATCTGTGACGTCACAGATTTAAAAAATCTTCCCACCTTTCATTTTCCATCTCGCAAACATATAACCCCATGTCGCAGTATTCATTGCTTTCGTTTCGTTTCTTTTCATACACGGAAAGAAATTATTCATCCCAAAACATTTCTTAGTAGAATACTTTTTCACAGAAACGAACTTGAAATTTAGTTCGCATTTCAAAAATTGCACGAACTAAGAGGCTATAACTTCATGCACCAAAATATATATTTTTATTAAGGCTCATATGGCGTCAGCCTAACGGGTCCGGGAGTTCTATATTTTGATAATGTTTGCTTACAACTATGTTAGTAATATGTAACCGATTACTCGCGGTTGGCTCGAGGTTAGTATTACAAGTGTTCTCATAATTGGGATGTTGCAGTCTTCAGTGCTCTGTACGTGTGCCCGACATGGGATACTTCCTATTGGGATGCAGCTGACCGTTAATCAGCAACGACCCCCTAGTCTGCACCCCATATCTAGCGTGGTGCGTCTTTTTCGACTCGAGGAATCCAGGATAGTATGATCACTAGCCGGCGCAATCATCAGCTCGTGTAGAGTTGTCATGAGCGGTACAACCTTTGGCTCTTGTTGAATCATCAGTGGACTGCACAACCTTCGGCCCGTGTATCTGTAAAGAGTGTGTGTATGTATTGCCGCGACTAAGTAATAGTTTATAGATCGTTCATGCACATTTTGCAAGTCTGATTAAATAATCCTTGGTTTCGTTCAAAGAAAACATTCTCTGAATAGAAGCTTTCTATTTTTTTTTTTGCGTGCATGTTGGCAATTAAAGTCTGGGGAGCCGACTGCATAGCGGGCGACGTCGTAAAAATGCTGACCAAAAAAATAAATACCCAAAAATTAGTTTTAGATGCAACCTTCAGCGGCACACAGCAGAACCAGCAGAGAAATTTAAGCGGCTAAAACACACCATTAATTTCTCGATGTTATCACAAACTGAATGAAGGAAAAAACTAAAAGCTACACTTACACTGCACTACATATGCTATGTGTGCATGCGATTGCATCATCCTTTCTTCTCCTCTTCTCCGCTCGTTTTATAGCTCGGGTCGCGATCGTCGCGAACAAGCAGTATTGGCCATTTGTATTCAAAGATCCAGCCAAAATTGTTGCTCCCGTGGTTAGCGTCACGCCTAACATGTCACTGCTGAATAATTCAATTTTAGTACTTGTTCAAATAGCTAATAATAGCGAATGTTACATGAATTCAATATATAAATTGATGCGTGCACTAAATAATGATATCAAATGTGAAAAACTCTCATATCAATCGATGTTTATTTTGTTCAGAACAGATAAAGAGGTTTATTTTATTTGCCCAATATTTTTGATGAAGCACCCATTGTCATGAAAGGAAAGCATTTTTTCCATGTCAACATATCAACTCACCACGCGTTGAGTGGTGGTGGTGTGGTGTCCGATTCGCTTCTTCTACTCTACGCACTGCCGGTGCTTGGGGTGAAAATGCAAGAGAAACTGTACACCATGTTCGAACATCATGTGAAACATTGGGATTAAGCATCGTATGTCCAAACATACCACGAATACAAACATGTCACATTTTCTAACATAGGTACGAAAAAATCATGTTTGTACTCAAACACAAAACTGTGAACAGCAGCGTGGCCATGTTTATTCCGGACGCAGTGTTTTTTGTGAAACATGGAAGACTGCCTGCAACAAAAGCAAGTGTTGGCAAGTGTTGCATTCATTCGGATTTGTTTCGTCTGCTGATGAGATGTGATAATTTTACTCATTGACACTCATTGACTAACAAGCTGTAAATAATATTTTTTTAACGGAAGCCATTGGTGTAATTTTGGTTATTATTTTCCGTTCCTCAGTTTTCCAGAAAATTACATTTTTTATCCTGTAGGAGGTTCAATCCAATGGTTTTTTCCTACATCACAATGTGTGTTCTTTTATCAAAGTAATACTGCAGAAAAGTTTACATATTTCTGCATTTTATTAGCTTTTGTTTTTTATTAGGTTATGTACTTTCCGCACATAGTTGCTTTAAACCGAATTCTTTGTTCAATAAAGTTATACAAAGGTGAATGAAATTGGTAGTAAGTGGTTGCTAAGAAATTAAGCTATCATTTGATGTCAAAACTTTCTCATTTTTATCACTTTCCAAAGCCATAAAAAATTATGAAAGTTGTTGTTCCATTGATAGGGTGACCATCTGTCCTGATTTAGCAGGACATGTCTTGATTTTTCGATCCTTTTGGGGCGTCCTGATTGTTTTTTCATATTCTATCATTACTTCTGATTTTCATTTCATTTCGGTTATTTCATTTTGTTAACGAATTATGTTTTTTTTTCAGTGTATTTTGTTTTTGAGTAAAAACTTTTTTATTGCGGTTGCATGTTCTATTGTCTTCTATTTGTTCTACTTCTATTTGTTTTACTTCAAAGTTTCTCTATTTGTTCTTCTATTCTTCTATAGATCTTCTATTTGTTTTACTTCAAAGTTTTCGTTTCATCACCCACGGTTTTTTTATAACAATATCCAGATTTTGGTCGTTTATTTTGTCAAGGTAATTTTTCTCAAATGTTTAAACGTGTTTAAAAGTGTCATTACAACGACGAATTGCTTCAGTTCCTTCCCTGATCTGATTGATTTTTACATTGCTAGACATAATTCAATATTTCTATCTTTGCAGGTATATAAGATTATGTACTGTTCAGTCTTCAGGATCTAAACGGCACATCCTTCGACCACCAGCACGCATAATCGTCATCTGCTTGAAGACAGCTACCCAACTTATTGAAGTTACTCTTCGAAACAGGTTAGCTTTGTTCTGCTTTCTGCTAGCCCCTTTTACCTTTTACGGAGACCATCCTCTTTTTTAACGTCCTCATAAACAAGAAATTTATTTCCTGCCTAAACAATGGAAGTGTTATCGGAAGAATTGTCGATCTCTCAATCTCACGGAAGCACTCGTGTGCTTTCCGTACTATTGAAAAATCGCAAGTTTGACATCGTAGCGCTGCAGGATATGTGTTGGAGGATCTACAGTACGCACGTTTCGCGATGGTCATGCCATATACCAGAGCTGCGACAACACTAACGAGCTAGGTACAGCTTTCATTGTGATGGGCGATATGTAGAAGCGTGTGATTGAATAGTGGCCAATCTACCCAAAAATGTGCAGATTGAGGATTAAGGGTCGATTCTTCAACATCAGCCACATTAACGTGTACAGCCCTCACCTTGCAAGTCCCGATGATGACAAAGACGAATTCTACGCGTAGCTGGAATGCGAATACGAACGCTGCCTAAAACATGCCATCAAGATCATCATCAGAGATTTCAATGTCCAGATCGGCAAAGAAGAGGATTTCAAACCTGTTATTTTTTATGTACAACGCACACCAGTTAACAAATGAAAACGGCCTAAGACTCATCCCTAGGAATATGGCCGTACGCAGTACCTTCTATCAACACAAATTCCATCTCAGATCTACCATGTTCTAATAGACCGTCGGCATTACTCGGACATAACTGACGTCAGGACCTATCGAGGAGCTAACATCGGTTCGGACCACTACCTAGTGGTGGTTAGGATACACCCAAAACTCTCCGTTGTGAACAACATTCGCTAACGATGCCCGCGATGGTACAATCTTACGCGACTGAAACGAGCAGATGTCGCCGAAAACTACGAACATTCGCTTGAAGCTGCGCGGCCGGAAGAGGATCAAATTAACGAAGCTCCTCTTGAGGACTGTTGGAGCATGATTAGAACAACCATAAACAGCGTAGCGGAGACCATCCTACGACACGTGGAACGAAGACGACGATACGAGTGGTTCGATGATGAGTGTCAGCAAGTGTTACACGAGAAAAACGCTGCACGGGAGCTATTGCTGCGTCAAGCTACCCGCCTTAACGTGGAACGATATAGACAGAAGCGGAGACAGCAAACCCAACTCTTCCGGGAAAAGAAGCGCCACCAGGAAGAGGAGAAATGTGAAGAACTAGAACAGCTGCACCATTCTCATGAGACGCGAAAGTTCTACCAGAAACTCAGTGCATCCCGAAAAAGCTTCGTGCCACGAGCAGAAATGTGTCGCAATAAGGATGGGAGTATACTGACGAACGAACGAGATGTGACCGAAAGGTGGAGGCAGCACTTCGATGAACACCTGAATGGTGTACATGCAGAGGACCAAGATGACGATGGAAGCGATTACGTTGGTGCGGTAAATAATGAAGATGTACCACCCCCAACGATAGGTGAAGATAGGAATGTCATCAAACATCTTTAGAACAACAAATCAACTGTGTAAGATGGCATCGGAGTGGAACCTATCAAGATGGGCCCGAAAATGTTGGGTAATTGTCTGCATGGATTGATTGTCAAAATTAGGGAAACAAAACAGCTACCAGAGGAGCGGAAAGTTGGGGTTATTTTCCCTATTTTCAAGAAGAATAACAAACTAGACTGTGAAAATTTTAGCACAATCACCATCCTGAATGCTTTCCCAAAGCATCTTCCATCGTCTGTCGCCACTTACAAACGGATTCGTGGGAGGTTATCAGGTTGGCTCATCGAAGGTCGGTGTTAAAAAACTGTAAATAGTAATTAATGAAATTCCGAATATTAACCAATAATCACGCAACCGCACCCAGTGTGCGCTAAAGATGCTGTGAAACAATAGCAGCAATTCCACATTGTATATATTGTACATAGAATAAAGATCAGAATTGAAGTGATCTTGTCTTGTCGCGTGTGGTTCAGTTTTCTATAACTGAAAGACAGGTGTTTTTGTGTAGCAGCATTTCCCCAAAAAGCTTTTCTCAAAGCTAAAAATCGAGTCTCCAAACCAGTCCGACTAAATATTCGCGGTTTAGCGAATTTGCGAACTTTTTAACCGGTAGTCGCGAGTTTTCAAGTCGTATTTTTGAAGAAGAGTGGTTAAGTGCTAATCAGTCGGTCTACTACTGACCAAATCATCACCTTGCGGCAGATCCTCCAGAAATGCCGTGAGTACAGAGTCCCAACGCACCATCTGTTCATCGACTTTAAGGCCGCATCTGATTCAATAACACGAATAGAGCAAAGGAGAATCATGGACGAAAACGGCTTCTCCGGGAAGCTGACAAGACTGACTAAGACTACGATGGATAGAACACAGTACTGTTTGCGAATATCGGCTGGATTATTTGATTTATTCAAGAACTGATGGGGGCTTCACCAAGGTACCTGCTGTTCAACATTGTGCGGCGGCGTATAACTTGCGTGGAACGATTTTCAATAGATCCAGTCAATTCATCTGCTTCGCTGATGATGTAGATATTATCGGCAGAACATTTGAGACGATAGCTGAACATTACACCAAACTTAAACACGAAGGAGAGAGATGGACTGTGTATCAATGCGTCTGAAAACCATACACATGCTGGTCCCCGGATCCGAGTACGACAGGATCCGATTAGGTAGTAGTGTAATGATGGACGGCGATTAGTTCAAGGTAGAGGACCAATTTATCTACCTTGGATCAACGGTAACGTCTAACAATGATACCAGCAAGGTTTCCATAAACACTTGAAGTCAAGCAGATTTAGCAGTCGTGCGAATGTGCCCTGTGGAAAAAGCTCATAAGACCGGTTGTCCTCTACGGGCACGAAACGTGAACAATACTCGAAGAGAACCTGTGAGCACTCGAAGTCTTTGAATGATGTGTGTTAAAATCCATCTTGCGGTGTGCACAAAATCGGTGTAAGGAGGCGAAGGATGAACCACGAGCTCACGCAACTCACCGGTGAATCCAGTGTCCAAAAAGTGATCAAAGATGGAAGAATACGCTAGGCAGGCCATATTGCAAGGATGTCGAACAACTATCCTGCAGAAATGGTGTTCATCGGGAATCTGGCTGATGCGAGACGATGAGGAGCGCTGTGAGCAAGGTGGTTGGACCAAGTGGAACACGACATGGTGAGTATGGGGTGCCCGCGGAATTGGAGAGAGATAGCCACGAACCGAGTTTATTGGCGAAACATTGTGAATGAGACCATGTTGTAAAGACGTTAAGCCAAAATAAATAAATTAATTAATTAATAAATGATTAACAGATTCTGTAAAGTTCAAGGGAAGTACTACTAATGTTATCGAAGCGACAGTTGGGGAGCTTTCATGAGCGACGAATGGATGATGATTTTCATTGTTATTTGAATGTCCCTTTCGAAATCTGCAACAAAAGCAGTTTGTGTTGGAAAGTGTTGCACTTAGTCAGATTCATTTCGTCTGCTGGTAAGATGCCTATAACTTATTTTGTGCATGATTAAATCATGACAAAGCAGATTGAACATTTCAATCATAAGAGCAGCACGTATAAACTACTGTCTAGATTCGATAGTATTTAGAGGCTCATTGGAGAAATTAAATAGCACTTAAAGCACAATTGAAAATTGTACCAAAAATCGAGCAACACTCCATTCATTGTTAACAGGCAAACTGTTTACAATTGTACAACTTCTATGTAAGCGACATCGACAATTGCCTTACACAAAATTGCAGCCTAAGACAACTTGCAGATGATGGAGTGGTGTCTGTCGTAGGATCTAACGAATCCGACCTGCAAGGACCCTTACAAGATACTTTGAACAATTTTTCAACCTGGGCCATTGGGCTTGGGATCGAATTCTCCACGGAGAAAACAGAGATGGTGGTTTTTTCTAGGAAGCATAGACCAGCAAAACCAAAGCTTCAACTTTTGGGTAAACCGATCACTCATGCTATGTCATTCAAGTATCTTGGGGTCTGGTTCGACTCCAAATGTACTTGGGGGGCCCATATTAGGTATCTGAGTAAAAATGCCAACAAAGAATAAACTTTCTCCGTACAATTACCGGCACCTGGTGGGGAGCCCATCCCGAAGATCTTATAATGTTGTATCGAACAGCTATTCTCTCAGTGATGAAGTATGGCAGTTTCTGTTTTCAATCAGCTGCCAAAACACACCTCATTAAACTCGAGCGAATTCAGTATCTTTGTCTCCGTATCGCGTTGGGATGTATGCCCTCAACGCATACCATGAGTCTCGAGGTTTTGGCAGGCCTACTCCCACTAAAAGATCGCTTCAATTTATTATCTCTTCGGTTCTTCATCCGGTGTAAGGTTATGAACCCATTGGTGATCGGAAATTTTGAGCAGCTGATCGAGCTAAATTTTCACTCCGGATTCATGAGTTCATATCATGAATTCATCTCCATGCAGGTTGATCCTTCCTCGTATATTCCCAACCGTGTTTGTTTCCCTGACTACATCAATTCCCTGTGCATTTTGATCTGTCCATGAAGCAAGATATCCATGGATATTCAGATTACCAACGATCGAGGATCGCTCCAACGATCTTCGATGAAAAGTATGGGGGCATCAATTGTGATACTATGTACTTTACTGATGGGTCCACTATAAACGAGTCCACAGGATTTGGAGTGTTCAACGAATTTTTTAGCACCTCACACAGTCTTCAGAATCCTTACTCAGTGTATATTGCTGAATTGGCGGCAAATCATTGAGCGCTGGACAGCGTCGCCTCACGACCTGTTGAACACTATTACATTGTAACGGATAGTCTTAGCTCTGTCGAAGCTATCCGTTCAGTGAAGCCGGAAAAGCACTCGCCGTACTTCCTTGAGAGAATACGAGAAATTTTGAGTGCTTTAACCAGACGCTGTTATGTCATTACCTTTGTCTGGGTCCCTTCACATTGCTCAATTCCGGGTAATGAGAGGGCTGACTCATTAGCAAAGGTAGGTGCGATTGAGGGCGACATTTATCAGCGTCAAATCGCCTTCAATGAATTTTATTCTCCGTAAAAATACCATCGCTAATTGGCAACGCAAATGGAATGAAGATGAATTGGGCCGGTGGTTTCACTCAATTTCCCCTAAGGTTAGCCTCAAACCGTGGTTCAAAAGTCTGGACTTGAGTCGGGACTTTATTCGCACCTTCTCCCGACTCATGTCCAATCACTGTTCGTTACATGCGCTACTCTTTCGTTTCAATCTTGCCAGTAGCAATCTCTGTGTTTGTGGCCAAGGTTACCACGACATCGAGCACGTTGTTTGGTCGTGCGAGGTGTATCTTGTTGCCAGATCGAATTTAGAAAACTCCCTTCAGACCCGAGGTAGACAGCCCAATGTACCGGTGAGAGATGTGTTGGCTCGGTCAGACCTCGATTACATGTCCCTAATATATGTTTTCCTTAAAACCATCGATCTTCGTGTCTGATTGTCCGTACACCCTTATCCTCTCCTTTTTTTTCCTTCGCGAGCGACTGTTTCCCTTCTGACTAACTATAGAATAAGCTGAAATGTATATACATAATAGATATAATAATAGATTTAAGAATTGAGTATGATGAGCGTGAGTGTGAATGCCAGTGTGAACACTGTACAATATCCTTATATCCCCTCCTTTTCCAAAAGAAACTATGTCACCCTTCTAATCTCGAGTAGACCGCGAGTAATCGGTTTCCTACTTTATTAACCCTAGATTTAAGGAAACATGTTGATATATACTAATAAAAGTATAGCTAAGAGTTCGGCCCCTTTAAACCTATGTAACTGAGCCTGTAAAAATAAATGATTTAAATAAAAAAAAAACTGTTTACAATCAATTATAATCGGTCGACCGTTCAGGAAAAAATTAGAAGGTAGATTTAGTCTCTCATTTGGTGCAAAGAATATCCATATACAACAGGTTCGACTTATTTACCATCAAGAGACGAAATTGCACCCCGAAACCCATGACTTGCATTTCGCCAGAACGTGTTGGTGACGACACCGGTTTGCGAAAGCGCCGAAAGATACGGCGATAAGATTTGATTGAACCATATGATGTTCCTGTGTGTTCCGAATTTTTTCGCAGGGTAGTCGTTGGACTTGTTTGAAACCGGCAAAGTTAATCAAACCGGCCAGCTCGGTGACATCACAGCTTGTAGAAATATCATGACTAAGCGTAATCATTTTTCGACCGAAGAAGATGCGCCTGAAATAGGCCCCTAGAAATGATTTCTAGCGGTTGTGGCTTATTTTGTGACAATGAACATCGCCTTCAACGGTCTACAAACCGTGGTAGTTTATTTAGGTGAATGAATTGATCAACGGATATCCAGCGACTGTTATTGGCACAACTTTCGATTGAAATTTGCAAACAAACACACACACGCGCAGAATGGGTATCTCAAGTAGCTACTGTCGATATTGCATTAGATTGGTTGAGTAAAGGTCAACTCGGCGGCCGCCTCAATCGGAGGTATGACTTAAAATGTTAATCTTGCCAACGAATTAGGCGGTTTGCGAAACGAATGAGCATGTTTGAGTTACACCAATTTAGATTAGCAATATTTTGCATATTCCATTTGTCGCTCGAGTACATCTAACCGAGTTTTGTTGGTATTAAAAAAACGACGTGATAATCAATGTCCGGGGAGTGGGTCTAACTACAATGAGCGCGTCGGTAGAACCAGACACAATTATCATTAATAGCACACATTGGCAGTATCTGATAATGCACGAAGTGCATTCCACTGCAGCGTGTACATATGATATAGAGGAGAAAGGTATAATATGCGCGTTTCATAATGTCGCGGTCTAATGGTATCATCACCTCTGTGATTCGATACTTATGCGATTCGATTGATTGTTGTGTTTGTTCTTTTGGTATCAATAATGATGCCCCACAAAAAATAGCTCAGTGGATTGATATCACAACTGCTAAGCGACTGTGCCTCCTTCTCTGGAATATTTTTCACAAGCCGCGCAGTATATCTATCTCTCTTAAATCCATTTCGTGTGCCTTTTTTGTAACTGCCTCAACTTGGGCTCCATTGTAACATAAATCATAGAGAAAAAATGTGTTCGCATCAAATAAAATGTTTTCTACTCACTCAGTAGTGCACGCAGCTGCTTGAAAAATACCGAGTTCACGTGTGCTTTCGTCGTGCGTTTCTCCTTCTTGTCACTGATAATGTATTGAATTTCATCCTCGGGCCGTTGCTTGCTGGAATTAACAAAATACAAAACAATTACAATCCTGTTTCATTACGGTGTACGCGTGCATACAGACACACGTTGCTCGTGCTGTTGTGGAATAATTTTGATTTCCGTGCGTTCAATTTAGATCGATTTCTGAACGGGGTGCTCTTTGAACCCGAGTATTTGCATATGGTTACAGAACAGTTATGCACGGTTCGATTCCCTTCGCGAAACCGCTGGGGAATGTGTCTCAGATTTATGGTCTTTGGGCACATTTGAAGTGAAAACAGAAACGAGTTCTTAGTACTTTATTCATTTAGGTAGCTCTTGCTAAATCAGTGAAAGAACTGTTATTATAATTTTCTTATTATTACCTGTCATTATGATCTTATTCTCGAATTTAAAAATGATTCTCATTAATACTTCAGAATTTACTCTACTGGACTTCCTCTGTTCTTTATACCTCGCATTTCTTTCATTATTGTGAGGTCACGCTGCTCGTCCACGGTTGACGTTACGAAAACTTCGGGTTAAATGCCCAAATGTACATTCTGTCAAATTTATAATTTGTGTTTTTTTAAAGTTTTATTTATCATCTAAATTTATATTATTGCCTTTAAAATAGGTCCCTTCAAATAAACTTTTTCCAGCGAACAATCCAGCCATCGAAACACTTTTCATAGCTTCAATTCACGCAGTTCACGCGAATTCGTTTTTATATTCAATCCTGTCAAAACGGGTCCCTCGAAGCGGTAATTTGTCTCATTGTCTTTTGTCCTATGTCTCGTCGCCAGTAATTATGCGTTGAATGAACGTGGGATCAGAATTTGATCGTTCAAACATGTCTTCAGTCACTTGATAGTGATGGAAATTTTGTAAAAAAAAACTTAGCACTTTTGGCACTAGTCATGCTGTGACTTTTTTCGTACCCAAAACATCAACCAAAGTATGACGAGCGGTCTCGTTGTTATTGTTGACCAACAGGATTATCGAAATCCTCTTTCCAGGAGTTAACAGGATTAATACTTTTTCTTGATAATTACGGATCTCACTTGAATGATAAAACAAGGGACCCGAAACTGGAATCGAAACATTTTGAGTATGCAGCGGAATCGTAAGATGATCTGTGGAACGACCTATGGTTATCCCGTTAAAGAAGGAAACATTAAGCCTGCAAACTCCCAAATTGATGAAGCGGAATTTGTAGGATATTTGGCCGAGTCGTTTGCTCGTCAAGTTAGGATATCCCAGTACCTTTTGCAAGTAGTGAAATGTAACAGGTACTGCTGCTTGAAACAAGGAGTTATTACTTTTGTATAAAAGAACATCAATTTATACCAGCTCTTGTTCCTCTCAGCCAAACACCAGATGGTTTGAATTAGAGGTGGGAAAAACGGTTAATTTCAGTCAGCAGCTCAGCTCAGATGAACGAGCATTGAAACGATCCGGCTCATTTGTGCGGGTCTTTTTTTGAACCGCGGCTCTTTTTGAGCCAAAACTCTTTTTTGTGCCGAGACTCTTTTGGAAAGCGGCTCCTTTTTGAACCGTGGTTCATTTGTAAAAACCATGGATCGTACGCTCGTTCTGACGAACCGGCTCAAATGAGTGGCTCGTGAACGCTCGCCCATCTCTAGTTTGAATGCACTAATCCCAACAGATGTGAGCTGAGTTGCCAACTATAATTTTAAAAATTTAGGGAGAATGAAAATAAAAATAACGGAGAAATCAGGATAGCCCATATTGGGTTATCCAGAAAGCTCGTGTCGATTTTTGGGAGACCAAAAACATAATGTTTATAGGCAGAAGTACATTCGTTCAATTTCATATGTACAAATATCATATATTCATATGAGTGCAAATGAAACTTCACCTTTGTTCCACAATCTCCCGCTATCTTTCATGCAGTTCAAAAATTCTATCTACCAGAACATGTTTGCTTTCTCGTCGAAAACTGTTTGAAGTATTTTTATGCTTTTCATAAGGTCGAAGTTCTTGCACTTGATTGTATTTTGCAGAGACTTGGGCCTGTGATAATTTGAAGGTGCAATAACCGGTTAATTTAGCTGGGGGAATAGAATCTCCCAGCCAGACTCCAAAATAATTTATCGTATTGTCAAAAAGCCATGATGCTTGGCTATGCCCCGATAGAACACGACGCCTATCACATAGAATTATTCACGAATTTTGTCCTGGATCGCTGCCTTTAACTGGTCCATTTGCGAGCAGTACTAGTGGGAATATATCGATTGGTTACATGGTAGAATCTCATTATGCAGAATTCTATTCCAATCGCATCAGATACAGAGTATGACTTTCTGCGGGTGAAGAGCAGTTTGAGCGGTTCATTTTGCTTATCTCAAGTTCTTTGTCGCTCAACATTGTTGTAAAGGGCCAATTGACTAAAAATCCTTTCATTGTTTCCGTCCCTATTTCTATTCTTTATTTTATTACTTTTATTACTTTGTTGCATACTTGAGCAAACTTCCGCTTCCGTTTCTGTTTTAGGATTTACATACATAAGTTTTAAGATTTACTATACATTATTGGCATCGTGATTTGTGATATTATGACTACGACAATAAACTACAGACACAAATGAAAATCACGCAGCGTCTTTACTGAAAGGTTCCAGAATAATGAATGAATTCAGCTACGAGATCATTTGCGAAAGAGTATGCCAGACTTTTTCAAACTGTCTGCATTTCAAATTTTGAATATGTGTACTGGAGTACGTGTGGGAATATTATAAATCATTATACGGTTTTTGAATAACTATCTAGCGGGAATAATGGTATATAAATAGAATCGAACGGTCAACAGACCGAGCACATTTTCAATTTTGTTAATCGATAGAATCTTATCGAATCGAGTTTTTTCTCGAACATCATGTGTGGCAAATTACATATTTTGAAACGTTGTCGAAATGTTTCCCAAAGCAAAAAAAATCAACACTTTCTTTTGTGTATAACTTTTTATTGCATGGGTGAAATTGATGAAATTTTGAGTAAAACTAGTTTAGAGTGTAATGTTTACATGTGCAAAATTTAGTTACAATCTGACAAGTGGTTATCGAGATAGCTTCCAAGCAAGTATTGCTTCGACAAAAATTTATGGGCGGGGTCGTAGAAAATCCAGACCAGTCCCACAGGTTGGAAATCTATCATTCGACCGTGGTTAAATCGTTCAAGGAGCCTCAGACGATCCAGCGGCGGTGGATAAAAACTAAGACGACCGACCCCGTGAAGGCAAGGAAGGTGTAAATCAAGCACAATCCAAACCTTTCGATTCGGGGCATGGCCAAGAAGTTTCAAGGTAAGGAAGGCGCCTAACCGAACCGATGAACAGAATACGTTTGCCAAATCTCGCGCCGCGAGTGGTTGGTGCAGCCGAAATGCGTCGTAACGGACAACGAGAGGCACATTAGAGCAGACGCCAAGCAGATCCCCGGCCTGGAGGTTTTCGTCGGCAAGTTCCGCCTGAATGTTCCGGAGAAGTTCCGTAAGGATAAGATCGGCAAGTTTGCCAAGAAGTACATCGTGTGATAGGCGTTCTGTGGGTGCCCTAAACTCAGCAAGCCGTACATAACGACCGGTCCCATGACGGTGACACTTTGTTTTGGCCGGATCTGGCATCGTGCCATTATGCGAAATCGGTGATGGAGTGGTACGAAACCAATGATGTTGTTTTTGTGCCGAAGGAGGCGAATCCGCCAAACTCGTCCAATAGAAAAATTCTGGGCCGATTGTGAAGGGCAAGCTCCGGAAAACAGGGAAGGTCTTCAAAAACGACGGTTTTAAGAAAGAGTGTATGAAACGGTGTAAGAAAGATGGAGCAAGTGTTGCACATGATGTGATGTTACCTTATAAAAAGATAATGGCAAAAGGTGAAGGGATAATTCAATTGCGTTTGGAGGTGACACTATCCTCGAGCAGTTGGCGGGCGCCTAGGAATACCTACGCGGGCGACCGGTAGAACGCGGACTAGCGTTTGGCCACCCATGCTTTAGATAATCCATTTTTACATGCTGATAAAAAACTTTATCCAATCGGCGAGTAGATCCTGAGATATCGATACCACCAGTTAAAAAAACATGGTTTCGAGAAAACGCGTTTTTTTTTATTTTTGAGACTTTCAGCCTCCTGGGCTGGTTCGTCTCAGTAAAAACGGCCGAAACCATGCCGCGATGTGCGCTTACTATTCATTTTACATGCACATACGGACAAGCAATTAACAATAAAACAAAAACAGATTTCGTCACGAGAATTTCTACGCATTTGAGCTTTTTGACCTGGTTTGACGAGGATGTCCGCTTGCCATGGCCCAGGCCACAGATGAGGAATCCGCGCCACTCGAAGATGCCAACTGTTCTTGTTCCCCTTATCGCGAAGGGGAAGGAACAAGGATCTTCGATTTAATCACAAGTTTTTTTGTTCGAATTTCAAAGTACAGATCGGCATCTTTCAAAAAACAGAGCAGTGCAGTAGTTTGTGAAGGGTCGTCGCCAAGCACATCTCGAATGCTCCCGCTGATCCCGTGTAAGTTCCGGAGGTTCTCATACTTTGGGCAAATACAGAGGATGTTTTCGACTGAATTGCGAACCTCGCACAAGTCACAAAGGGGATGAAGAAAACGCGTTTAAAAATTCGTACAGAAGTACGATATCCCTTGAGGTGACTTAATACTTTTGGATGTAACGTTCCTACGAAATCAAATATCGAAAAATAATCTTATGACAACATTTCTGAGAGCATCCGCTTCCCAAAAATGTAAAAAACAAAAATTCGATTTTTTCGAACCTCTACACCCAAATCCTAAAGGATGTTATGCTTCCACACGCCTAGTGGGAGATGCCCCTGAAATGGCAGTTCATGCAGGATAACGAAGCACACTGTCAAGACTGCCAAAAAATGATTTCAGAATAACAAAGTCGACGTCATGAAATGGCCAGCACAATCGCCGGATCTGAATCCTATAGAGAACCTATGGGAGATCGTGAAAAGGTCAGTGTATACGAAGAAATCGAAAAATAAGCAGCATCTGTGGGGTAGGATCCATGTTTTTTGGTACGCCATCCCGATCACCACATGCCAGAATCTGGCGAAATCTATGCGGAACCGGATGTGCGAAGTGATGCGCAGTTTACACGACCAAGTACTAACCCTAGAAGCTTTTCACGGTATGATTTTTCTTGTTTTTATTTTTTTTACCGTGAATTTTAAAACCGGTTTTAATTTTTGTCGCGTCTTTTTAGTTGTTAA
Organism: Toxorhynchites rutilus septentrionalis; assembly: GCF_029784135.1. Lineage (NCBI taxonomy): Eukaryota > Metazoa > Arthropoda > Insecta > Diptera > Culicidae > Toxorhynchites > Toxorhynchites rutilus. Next base: position 149,299,574 of record NC_073744.1, read on the forward strand.
GTTTGCTTCAAACGCATTTTTTAATTCATGACTATTGTTTTAACCACAGATTTTATAAATTCCTTGAACAATATAAATAAATTATTATAAACGGATTGAAGCACTGGATCGGATTATTTTTTTTTCAAAGTTTTGTCACTTTCTTTTTTTGCTTGAGCAGTGGTCTTAATGTTTTGTCCGACACTGCATATAACCTCACGAATTGCCATTTGTATATATGACAACATTCATGTTTTTAAAGATAGGAATTATTCATTTGACATTTAAAGGGAGGGGGTATAAATATTTGAAATGATCCGCGAGTCAAGATGTGTTGTCAATTTAGTTGTCATCGGCAAACTAATCAGCGAAGTCAAGACGATTTTGAGGTGTGACCGTTTGGTTGATACTTGGGTTAGGGGAGCGGCGTATGAAAGCAGTACAGATGCAAGCTTTATTCGAAGTTAAACGTTTTGCGTATAGAAAAGTCGAAACGTTAACAACGGTTAATTCCGTATTGAATAGAGTTCACAAAACCGTATACAACTGTATTGGTTTGTGTACAAAAATACTATATTTTTTGCTGCAGAGTGTTCTGATATATTGGCCTACCTTGTAGTATATTTTTAAGAGTCTTGATTCACACAGTTTGAGATTTAGGCAGTTCTCGCGAGTGAAAGTGCGATCCGGACATATTTGACGCTGTCAAATGCTGTGTATCCATATACTAGATGTCCTAAGGGTGGTTTTAAATAAACAAATAACATAAAGAAAAAAAATTAGAATTTGAAACAACTTTCAGTCCTGCTGATCTGATAGGGATTAATTTGCCTTCCAAAATCACCAGATCACCAACAGACCTCGAGACTGTTCATACGACATCGCGGATCTTCATATGTAAAATTCCTAATATGATGTAATATGGCCTCAATTACGATCCAATATGATTTACCGTTGAACGATTTTCCACAGCATGTAGTACAATTTTCGCAGCATTACATTGATTCAATTTATATGTTCATGCGATTCACAAACTGCATCTGATTTGCACCGTATGATTTTGTATTGATTGAGACCTAATTTATATTGGTAAATAAAATCGTGGTTTTCGCGTTTTATACGATTTTAGATTTACACATAGTATCCTTTGATCGACATTATATATGATTTTGATTCGACGCCACTTCATATGCGACTTAGTTATGCGATTTAATGTTTGCCGGGTAGTTTATCTCTGCTTCTTCGAATGACTTCCTTATCAACAATACCATCAACATCTTTGGATTACTTATTTATTTCAGTAAATCAGTGATGCGCAGACGTTTACATGATTTATGAGATTTGCTACAGCGGCTTTTATAGTCGAATGGTTAGCGCCACACGTATCGAAGTGGAAATCTGTTTTATTCAAACCAGGAAATCTTCGCCAAAAAAAGCTCTGCTGTTTAGCTTACTTCTATTATCGTGATATGCCAAGTTTATATCAGGACATGTTATTTCGCATTAAAACTCAAAACAAGCTTCAACAAAATGCGGAATCTCCGTCAATGGTCGAAGCACTTCGCTTTCCCAATATCACGTTGGGGAAGCGAAGTGCTTTGACCGACGGAGATTTGTTACGAACCGTGCCACAGATAAACCAGTTGCCTTGTCATAAACCTTGTCATAGTTCCTGGTGGTGGAGATATGACCTTTCGATTTCTGGTCAGAACAAAGCTTATCTCAGCCGCTTTGTACTGATGCTCTTGATCACGTCTTCGTTATCTTTACTGTTTCAACTGGTTTTTTCTCCAAATTGAATAAAAGAAAAACACACGTGGGATCGGGTAAACCTATTAAACGAACTATCGTTCCAATTGATCAAAATCGAATAGATCACCCGTGCGTATGACAACGATTGCGCAACGTTTTTATTGACGACAACAGTAAGCAAATACTTATAAGTGGGATGCGAGAATGATCGCATCCCTTCCGCTACCTACCGGGCTTTGTGGATTTGCTTGCCGTACAGTATAATCCAGGTGGCAGCGGTGCAACCAGCGATCGCTATCGCCAGGTTCTGATTTACCGCTATCTTACTCAAGTTTGGAGCCATTTCCTGCCAGCAGAACAGACGAAACGTTGTTCGTCCACCTTGCCTCGGTGGATTGGAGTATACGCCCTGAGTATACGGCTGCCGATATAATAGCTAATTTCAAAATTATTCTTCGTTTTTCTTTGCTGCTCCGCGCTCAATCGGGCAAATTTAAAACTTATTCACTGGTGAAATACACTGCAAACGTGTTCTGTGTTAGCGACACAGCCACAATAAGATGATACAGCACTAACAGGAATCTGTACTTTGGAATCGTTGGACTTTTTCTACACTTCCAGTTCACCCTTTAACACGATTAGATCAAAACACAACTTAGAGACTATTGAACCCCAGGTACATAATCACTTCTGGAAAACGGAGAAAGTTTTCCCCACTACATAACCGAAGTGCACTTATAATTACTAAAACTGGCTATGGTTTAAAAAAAAAGGTGTAAAGGGAACTTCGGTGAATAAGCGTGAGCGAATTACACTGGGTCGTTTTGGAAATTAGGGTGCTCAACCGAAGAGGAAATGATAAATTTTACACGATGACCACTAACCACGACAGCTCCAATTATAAACGCAACGACCGTGAGATACGAATGGCATATCTCTACTGAATCGATATCGGACAGTCTGACAGTTGTGCGATGGACTTCGTGAGTTTCGTCCGAGGGGTGCATCGATGGTGAAGAATTCAAAGTGTCGATAATGAAGATATTAGTTTGGGATCGAGCAAGCTATTCGTGTTGATGGTATCGAACTTTGTGAATTCAATCTGTGATAATGGATTTTCAGGTGGAATAAACTCATTTTTAAACTCTTTCGTAGGAACTTGCACCGGAGCGCAATATTTACTATGAATTATTTTTTCGCAATGAAATGTATTCTAAGGTTAATGTTATGGGGGCAAAATCCCCATCTCACTAGGATAAGGAACCGACGCGGCCCAAAGCCGCCATGGTGAAGCAATTCGAGTTTGCCGCCGACTCGCCAAGCAAACCTATTTTCCACCGATTGCTCGGTTAGTTTGAGGCTAGGTGCAAATTTAGACGCGTATAGCGCGAGTAACTTGGTGCGACATAGCGTCTGTTTTTGTGGGATGAATTTTGTAAACAGTCAAGTAGTTGGATTCTGAGGTCATTTCAGCTTCCTATTTAAAGCAGCACTTTTGACGTGGGACTACGACTCACCGGAGCTAGGTAGTGCGGACTGAATCAAAACGGCTGTCAAAAAAGATCCAATTGAAATGTCAAAAGAGATCCAACGATCAGGAGTGTTATTTTTCTTATGATAATCAACACTATGAAAGAGGTATTGTTGTCAGGGGCAAAAATAATTCAAATAATAAAATGAACGAACTACATTTTTCCGTCAATTGTTTAATTAACCATTGCATCGCGGAAAGAGCATCTCAGCCTTTCACTGAGCTACGCCTTTTTAATGTCCCCTCTCTTTGACATAACGTTTTTCCGAACGAAATAAAAACAAACGAAGTCAGAGTCACGTAAATGTTTACTCCTGCGATTCGAAAATATTCGATAAAAAGTGGAAGGAAGAGATGCCAGATGATTTAAAAAAAAAGTCTGTAAAAACATGTGAATGTCTGTTAAAAATGTGGAAAAGTCTGTAAAAGTGTGCAGATCTATAGAAATGTCTTTTAACGTTAATTTTCACATATTCATTAATACATTGACCATCGTGATGTACGTAAGATTGTATTTTGTATATATATACAGCCATTCCATGCCAAACCAATATAGTGGTTCTCAGATCTTCGTCAAAAGTGGTAATTTTGCTCTTTATCGCAAAACATTAGACTCTTATTTTTTTTTATTTTTTCATTGGGGTGCCCATTTCCATTTTAAGGTGATCCAAAAAATAATTTTTTTCCACTTTTTCCCAAAATGACTTTTTTCAAAAATTTATAACTTTCGAACCACTTAACCGATTTAGATGATCGACATATCAAATTGAAGCCAATGAGCTTTAATTGAGAAATATTGAACTTGCAGATAATATTGATCCTATTTTTGTAATTATTGATTGTAGTCGTTTTTTAATGTTTTCATGGCTTTGGACTAGGGGGCGCTATATTTTTTTTTATTTTTTCTTGAAAGCTGAGAATTTTTTACATAAAATATCTCGATATCAGAGATGCTATTTTTTCGTTTTTGAAATATGATTTTTCAAAACTAATCGATGGTTCGAAAAACAAATTTTCCCCATTTTTTCCACTACAAAAACATAACCCTTGAACTATTGGACCAACTCATATCACCGACATACCAAATTGAAGCTTACGAGCTATTTTTCTTTGGAAAAATGTTACTTTTGTGAAAAAAATTAATTCTTGTTTTTGTAATTATTGATTGAGTTAGTTTTTCATAGTTTTCTCGTTTAAAGATAGGAGCGCTATATTTTTTTATATTTTTTATGGAAAGCTGAGGATTATTTACCTAACATATCTCGATATCAGAGATGTTATAGTTATCGTTTTTAAGTTATAAATTTGTAAATTTAACATGTTTTAAGTCTTCGATCAATATTCATATGTGACTAAACTAGAACTATGCTACTAGAATCCTTCCCGCAAGTGTGATACTTTTTCAAATTTTGCTTATTGGCTTCAATGCAGAAAGTTATTTTTGGACAAAGGGGGAAAAATGATTTTTCGAACAACCGGATTACTTTGAAACATCATATCTAAAAAAACAAAAAAATAGCATCTCTGATATCGAGATATGGTATGCAAAAATTCCTCAGCTTTCAAGAAAAAATATAAAAATATAGCGCCCTCTAGTCCAAAGTCATAAAAAAAATAAAAAACGACTACGATCAATAATTACTAAAATATAATTATTTTTTCGCAAATTAAATATTTTTTTTAATAAAAGGCTAAGTCATTAGTTTCAATTTTATATGTCGATCATCTAAATCGATTCAGTGATTCAAAAGTTATTAATTTTCATTTGTCATTTTTGGGAAAAAGTGGAAAAAATTGATTTTTCGGACCACTTAATAACTTATGTGTTGTAAGTGTGTTTAAATGTTTCAACGATCTACACATACATACGCGTTGTTAATTTTTATAGAAATCAGTTTTTCTTCGTTGATATATTGGACATCCACCAAGGCTTGCGGTCTTGTCGTTGATGAAATTTATAAGAAAATACAGTGTATATTTTCCATCCGCCATGCAAGGCTATACAAGTTTTAGATCCCCACACGGCCATGAACCATGTCTGTAGTAACAATATCGAACAGTAACCCATATTTCGTCATAAGCAGACCCGAAAGCGAATGTAAATTGTTGAGAATAGGATGAAAATTTTTATTCGATTTTGTTTTAATACTTAGAAGACATAGTCCTGACCCTAGCTTAACTATTTTTCAATTCAGAGACAATTTTCGTTCAAGATTTTTCGTTACCTGCAGAGAATGCAATTTTTCATTAATTGTGAATAACCGTATCCTCTCTTTCGTCTGCAATGATGTCAGGGCAAAAGTACTTATATGTATGAGTTCCAAACTTCATACACACCAGATGGGCCAACCAGAAAGACTGCCGGGCCGCAGGTTGAGTATCGCTGGTCTAACGTCATGTGTATTGATATAAACTAAATATAATAACTTTTCTGTATTAAAACTATGGAAAAATGTCATATGGTGAGTCAAATATCTTTGATGTGATGAATAGAGCCCTTTTATTTTTCAAAAACCTGTGAAATATTGTTATATCCAAAAAGTCTACAACAAAAATAAAAAGTGTTTTACAGATATGTCTGTAAATTTACAAACATATTTGTAATTCTGGCATCTCTGGTGGTCTAAGAATTTATTGCAAGAAATCGCTTGAAAACATGCATGAATTTGCTTGAAAATGAAGTGGATTGAGTCCGCACCACTTAGCACCGGAGTATACGGGGGTGAAATGAAAACTTAAACACAGAACATGCACGAAAAAATGATAGATTCCGAATTCTTATAACTCGAACGTTGCTTAATAGATCGGAAAGATGTTTGCATCAATTAATATGAAACATTTCTATGCATCTATCACAATCAAAAATATGTTATTTTTCATTAGATCAACAGTTGAATAACTGTAAAGCGTTTTCTAATCGTCATAACTGCCAAGTTTTGATTGACCCGATTTACGGTTTCCTCAACACAGACTTCTAAATCAATGTACGTGTGGGAATCCTCTTTGCAAATATACATGTAAGTAGTGAGTATTTTTGTTCCCACCGAGCTGTGTTTCCCTGACACGAACTACAGAATTGATGTGTCTGGGGGAATCCTCAGAACCCAACAATCAAGTAAATTTACAATATTATCCACAAAAACAGACGCTATTTCGCGCCAAGTTACTCGCGCTATACGCGTCTCAATTTGGCGGCTTTGGGTTTCAAAATCAATGTGCCTGGGAAATGGAAACAGAATATGTTGCACATTGTCCGTTCTATGGTTTAAATTTTAAGTATCATTTACAATTGGACGGTTAGTTAGCTAGCAACCAGTTGCCGACAGCGGCGATGGTGTCCATCATCAGCATCAAGATATTTCCGCCGAATGAAAAGTGGAGGAAGGAAGTAAGAAGGTCCCACGTGTCTCCAGTTATGTCCACGACATTACCCACTCGTCTTTTTACGAGGGGTTATTAAATTCATGAAAAACCATACTAATCATCTCTTCAACTTTTCCGAATTTCAAAACAAACCACAAATAAATTGTACTGGTGAAATAGTTTACAAGAAAATGGTTCGATTTTGAATTTTACGCTAGGACTACAATATTTTTCCTACAATTTTTTGTAATTATAACATATATAGCATTCCAGAAAATTAATGGCTTTCCAAACGAGTTTCCTGTTGAGGACGCTGAATTCCATTATTTTAACATGATATTGACGGCATTGAAAATTCCGAGGTAAACGATGAATCTTCCGAAATAGTAAGAAAATATATCTTTACTATCTAAGGGTGGGTTTAGACTAGTGGTATATTCGTGTGAAGAAATATAATGAGAAATATAGAAATCGCGTCAACCGTTTACACTAGCGCGAACTTATATAATGCATATATTCATGTTTTTGGTGAATTAATTCACCTGAAGTAGAACTGCATTCAACTTCAGTGATTTCTCACCAGTGAGAAATTCACCAGCGTTTACATATGCCTGAATTTATTATATTCATCCTATACATTTATACCTCGGAGAAGTGTATCATATATATTCTCGCCCGTTTACATCTATTTTCGGGTGAATAAATCCATCTATAGTTATAGATCTCCCTAATGTAAACCCGCTATAACTATAAATCTCAGAAAGCCTGTGATACCAAGACTCTATCGTATTCTTAAGATTCGGTCGATGATCCAGCTTCAAATGATGGATTCATAGAAACTCACGAAAGCACGTCAAAAAGTATTGACTCCAGATTGATTTCATCATCACGTTTTAAAACTTTCCGTTGCAATCAAAGCATACACATAATGGAAAATGGTGAGCAACTACTGCACTTCAAACAGCAAGACAAATCAGGAACGCCAGCCACTCAAGAAATTTTCGACTGTATCGTTCATTTGAGAGCAATGCACTCGCACTACACTACATTACATCCATGCCCAACTGGAAGATGGGCGTTCAAAGGTAATGACGAAAGCTCCGTCGAATTGATAACTTAACCTGTTTTGAGCTGTGCACATTGAATTTACCGCATATACGGAATTTGAGTTTTGTGTAAATTTGGAAACTGTTTTGTGCAGTCATATAAGATAAATTTAGTGAGTGCGGCTTGAACAGCACTCAATAGTGGCGTATTATTACTCTATTTCAAGTTTCTCTTCAAATATGTATCATTCAATCCAAAAATAACTTCGATTGGACTGTAAAATGGAGAGTAAGGCGTTTAGAAGAGAGAATTTATTCCAAAGAAGCGCAAATACTATATGATAATAAATTTCGTCCTATAAGCTGTAGTAGCAGCCCTATAAGTAGAAGCAAGGCGCCTCTATATATACCATTGTTATATATACATTGATATAAGCGCCTTGAGTAGAAGTAGGAGCCGTAAAAACCATGATACTTTGTGTTGATGCCAGACCGACTATGCCGACGGTTTTAACGAATTGAATTTCTCATGCTATTTTTTATCTTTTGCTGAAATATCTTTACCGCGATTGGATCTCATTATTAGTCCTTTATTGCGTTTTCCTCGGTGGCTGTGCTGTACTATCACCCTTATCATAGTTTTCGAACGAACGGGATACGTACGCAAATCCCATCCTTGTTTTCGTACGAGCCATTCGTCGTATTTTCAATTTACAGTCGTACTAGATCAAGTTATTGGTGTACTACATTATCGACATCGTTGACAGTCAGGAGGTGTTTACGTATCGAACGTGTTTAATTTATGATACAGAGTTATCTGAACGTTTGAGTTTATTTGTGTGGTTTTGATTTGTGCAGCTTAATAAAAACGAGATATAAAACTGGTAAGATTTCTTAAAACATGTCCGGACGATTTGTACTCTGAATAATATGATTGTTCGAAATTGTTGAACGCAGATAATCTTACGCTAGAGGAATAAGATCCGGCTATTCCAAATTGCGGATTGCCGGCTATCATACTATCGGACATGCAACACGTGTGTATCCGCCCCATTCGACGACTAGTAAGCTATTGGCATTGAAAAAATCCCTGCTATGCAACCGCCGTCCGGTAGCAGTAGATGACTCTATGTGTAAAAATTTGCAGCAAGGTTCCGTCGCAATTACGAGTTCAGCAACCGGAACCAACATGTTACTGTGAAAAACTTCATAAGTGCAGATGAACAACGACACCAAGATACAGCAAACGAGAAAGAGCCATAATGGGTGTTGGCAGGACATACCTCTCGCCTGGGCACAATCGAACTTTGTGGATTCGATGAAGATACTTCAATCAAGGCCTCGCCAATCGATTAGTCGCCGAATGCTCATAAAAAAACAACGTTGAGAATGCAACTGATCCACCACAAATGCAACAACAGCACAAACCAACCCAACAGCCGCGTTATCCATCCCAACGTGAGCTTCAGTTCCATACCCAATCCATAATGCAGAACGCTTTACTCCGTAAAAATCTGCAGAATCAACGCAAGGCGCTTTGTGATCAGAACAGTCGAATTGCTGCCGCTACCGCTGTGATTAACAACGGTGAACCAAATACAGTTTGGCAGCAATTCGTACAATCGATTCGTCTAAACATGCAACGAAGTTTTTTGGTTCTTAGTTAAACTGCTAACCGGCCGGTGACAAATATCCTAATGGTACATATTTCTCTGCAAAGCCGACTGCAGGAGCAACTACTCTCCGTCACGCAAAAATTGTGTCAACAGAAACGTGGTCCCATGAGCGCTAGAACTTCTTAGGAAACATCGAATTCTACAGATCAATTCTTACATGTTACGAGAGAACTGGATTCTTACAATGCATTTACCAGTGCAGAAATGGTTATATTTGCAACATTCAAATTTAATGATGTTTTGTACTATATATTACCGTTCCTCATGATTGTATTTTTATATGTTTGTGGTTTTTCTTAATAACGTGCTTCGTTCCATCATTGTTATATTTTTTATGCAAGCGGAATTTCAATATAAATTCTCACTATCTAATTTATATTCTGCAAAATTGCACCGATTGATTTGTCGTTAGGTTTTCCCATCAAGTTTATTATTATAAGACGATTGTAAATTATAGAAACGAATGTTAATTTTTTTTCGCTTTGTTATTTTTTGACACTACAATCGCTAAATATTTTCTGCAAAACCAAGCGTTAGCATCTTGTATATTGCCTAAAAACTGCCTTACGGAGGTCGGCGCTCGTCGAAAAATTCCTCCGGAAGCCTGTTGGACGGTACCCGGAACAGACGTGCTCACTTCGATTCTGGATACAACACAAGTGATGGAGGTTTCGATAGTAAGCGTTAGTCTCAGGAGGGTCCGGACGATAGTGGTGGCACCTATTCGCCCAAATGGTCGCCCATTCCAATCCACATATGCTTTAGTGGGAAACCACCACCAGCTTCAGTTGCACCAACAGCAGCAACATTTTCCTGTTGTCATCTGCGGGTAGTTGTACCCAGGTCTTTCAGTTCTGCTCAGTGATGAAAGCCACGGTGGTGGTGGCATAATACGTTCGCTTGAGGAAGAGTTCAAGAAAGGCATCGCGCTGCAGGATCAGCTTGAGCGAAAGAAGCTGTCGAATATGAATAAGTAATATGATCGCATTCCAAGATCAACTAACCTATTTATTAATTCGTAGGGTCGATATTTCTTCAGAATATGATTTGACACTTAAAAGTGTCAAGTCCGATGAGAAAATACGAACGCTAGGAAATATCCAACCTTATAGGTATACCTGATCACTTTGAATGAAATATAAATTGTATCCCATAACATATTTTAATATTCCTCCAATACAATATTCATTCGAATTCGAATTAAAATATTTTCTATTCGAATATTCGAATTAAAATAATGTGTAGTAAACAATACGTTCACTGAAATTTCTTTATTACCCTACAAACATGACATTATTTTTCGCGACCATTGCTGAAATTCATGAGCTTGCTCGATCTTCGTCCAGCAGTCAGTTCGAACATCTCTTTGAATGAGTTGATTTATTAATCAACTTTTTTAGAAAAAATTGTAACTTCTCGTTTTGTCAACCAGAAAACAACTGATAGCATCCATTCAATAATAATGATCAACACTGGACATCCTGATGTATCCATGTTAGGTCTTCTATAATCTTGATTATATCATGTACCGGCGCTTCCTTCTTAGTTCCATCCACGTCGATCTGTAATTTTCAACAGATTTGATTGTGTCAGTCAAATTTCCCTGTAATATTCGAAGAAATTCATAATTCATAATAATCGGGTGGTATTTGTGTGACCAGACCAATTGCATCGCTGACTATGCCAAATAGCACACAACCCGTTGTCGCCGTCGTTCGCTCACCAAAGTTTTGCATCACGAGCGAACCGTGGCGGAATACATTGACCATATCACCGAGATCGCATTGAGCAACCTTTGGTACTTGCTATCGTTCGTCGTCCGTTGCTGCGGCCCTTCAAATAAAAACAAAAATTGTTCGTATTATAAACAGAGCTACGGAAATCTTACTTACATCTTTTAGGCAAACAAATAGATTGTTCTGTTATCCGCCCGAGGAAATCACTGTCATCCAATTTGGTTAATAGTCGCGAGCGATCTCCTCAAAATTACCTCCAGCGTGACAGATCGCATCAAATCACCCACCAAAAAGAAATCGCCTGTAAAAAAACCATTACTCTGAGGAATCCAAGTTATTAATCTTGTTTACCCTTGGTTTTACAATATAATGCCAACACGTTAATGAAATGGTTACAATCGTACAGTTGAATTGATGCTAGCTAATACACGACGGTTAAACTCAGTGAGAGAATAGCACGCGCCCTTGAAGGGAATCGCTAACTTGAGTGAGGGCTCCATCCGCGTAGTGATAGATGATAATCCTTCCTACTTTGGGTTCCGGTTCCACTTGATGTACCAGTGCTGTGCCGACGATGCAATAAGTATTCGAGTCGTTACCCAACTTCGCCGAAATCAGTGACATAGTATACTCCGTTTGCATGAATTGATGTGCATGTAGCAACTCGAACGTATTCTGATCGATGATAAGTAGATTGTGAATTTCAACTTCTTGGCCAAACTCGGCACTGCTGGCTCCTGGCTTAAGCATTGCCATGCTGCTCGAGTAAGTTACATTTGTCGTCTGAGTCACGTGCTCTGTCTCGAAGGAGTCAGACCACTGAAGATCCATTCGCACCGTTATAACACCAAACTATTGAGAAGCTTCCTGTTCCTATTTGTACCGTTCGAATGTGCAGCTTTTGAATTTCATTAATTGTACCAAGAATAACTGAATATTCGGTTCCAAGAGCCGAACTGTCCGGATACGTTCCGGCATTAAGTGAGCACATATGATTTACTTCCTTCAGGTTGACATTCGAGAAAACCGCTGCCGAATGGTTCCGAACGGATGGAGCTTTCGTTCAAGGGTGAATGTGACAGTGCTGAGGGAGGGAAAAGAAGGTTATTATTGTGAACATGTGCAATTGGCCGTTTCATACCTCTAGTGCTCCGACTTGCCTGCTTCAATTTTGATATAATAAATGTCGCATGCAGTTACACACGCAAGCTGACATGAATTTCACGCGACTACACTAATGCATTTATCATCCGGCGGATTCCATTCACATATCATCGATTTGTTGTCACATTGGATCAATCGTGCTGTTATGAATTAACCCGAATAACTTGGTCATAATCGACATTCGCACAGTAAAATGTTTGCGGATCACTCAGAAAACCGGGAATTTCCGTTTTTTACCGACAAAAACTGTACACAATGTAGGAATCTCAAATGAAAACAAAACAGAAGTGAAAAAATAAAAAAACATCTCTCATCGATGTCGATAAAACAGTTTACCAAACAAATCTAGTACACAGAAATACGGCCGTAAATGAGGATAGCTTTTTCTTTGACGACGTATCGTATCCGACGAATCAATATACGGATACGGCCGTAAATGAGAATAAGCGTAAGAACACACTGGACGGCTTCCCCGCGCGGATTTTGCAATGACAGACCGCCGTGGGGCCTCGATAATGGAATGTGAATGAGATAAAACACACAAGGCGGAGCGGGTACGGCCGGTTCTAAAGTCACTGTTGTAAGGTTCCTCATTCTCTGCGGTGGCTCGATGGAGATGATGCGCCGCAACGGTTTTGTGATAGTATTAGGGCGATTACACATTATCCGGTTTCCGCCGGACCGGTTAGAATCCCAAATGGCAAATTTCGACCGTACCAACCTCTACACGGCGCCGTGATGCAGCCGTCTACTGCGACTACAATGTCCGGTGACCGGACAAGCATTATTCGCGATGACTGTAGTATAGTATCGACGTCTTGTGGAGACATCAGTTTGGGAAAGCAAATCATCCTCTATAAGATTATTAGACCTCAAGACAGTTTTAAGTTGCTCAATTTTTTAATGAAAATCTTGACTTCATGTTGTTTTATTACTTCAAACACGTAGTACTGACTCTTACTTAACTATTTTTGTATAATTTTCTTGATATTTTCACTAAAACTCATCATTATAATATAAAATCATTATTAAACACAATTCTTGCTCAGGGGTTTTTCCCTACTTGTAAAAGAACGTGTTATTTTATTACATAAACAACATATTTCATCAGAAAATAATAATTCTCATTCATAATTTTTATTTTGTATATGAGTTTACTGCACCTGAAAATCCATTATAACTATCATTTCCCAAAAGCGGAGCACAAAGCTCTATGCCATCAACACGAATTGACAGTTGTTTGTCATGTCTGTTAGTATTAGTACAATTCAGGCAATTTTTCTTCCCATGTAATAGTATGTGTGCACTATTGACGTTTGTTTGTTGATTTTGAAAGCAGTTGATAATTTGCAGGTGATATGGATGCTGAAATTTTTATTTCACTTCTTCAGCAACTACCAGTGCTGTGGAACTAATTATGTGATGCAAATTTCTGCTCAAAGAGAAGCGAGTTATTTAATTAACCTCTATTTTCTTGTTCACAGGCAACATTCCTTATTTGAAATTATTGCTGAACGAGTTCGAGGATGTCAAACAAATCTCCGACTGGTTCATCGGGGGCGGATTTTGAGCGACTTCATCGAGCTGAATGAGGAGGTCATTTTTTGTTATTTTGAACACACTAAAAATAATTCTCTCGTCTAATATTTTTTGGGTATTCCAGTTTGACCTGACCCGGGACGCGATCGACGACGAGACCGAGGCACTCAAGCCTGTCCGATATGTGCTCTGTGGTCAAAATGTTCCCATGCTCGACGCTAAAGCATCGGTTCTGTCAGAGTCAGAATGAAATTCCAGCTTATCTGATTCGGTTATTCTTTGCTCCGGATCCGCGTATTGATAGCTGTGATGCGAATTGGGCTCGAGAAGCTGCCCCTGCCCCAGGAGTACGTGCTCGAGGGATTGCGGCATATGTTGAGCGCGTTCTTGGACGATGATCAGCGGAAGCAGCAATGGAATAGTGTTTGAACGAATTATGATGTTATTGATGATGATGATGTTGATGTTATCGTAAATTTTTTTACTGTAGTAGTGAAATAAAAAACACTCTAGAATGAATGGATGTGCATATATTCTCTTGTAGGCAAATTCCAAAATAATCACAGGAAGTGAACACATTATACATATAAATAAATAGTGCCCCTAGCTTGTTACGGAATTGGTTCATCAAATTGCACTTTTATCTAACCGTGTTTCTGAGGCTGTTGAAAAAATATGTGGCAACAGAGCGTGTGAAATAAATCATACTATTCGTGTATGTTTGGAAACAAAATAATTATGCGTATGAATGAGTAAATCGCAACTGGACTAAAGTTTGTTCTTTGTTTTTGTATACGTATTCTGAAGTGGGGCGGAAGTATTCACGATAGGTACGGTAAGAACGCCGTTATGATGCAGGATGTGCGTAATGTCTGTGAGGCCTGGTCTCACTTTGATCATGCTCATGGTGTGCTACACTCCAAAATTCGGCCTTATGTGCTCTCCAAGGAACATACATATGAGAACGCTCGTGGTTGCCGCAGCAGCTGTGGGTTTAAGATTTTCCGTCTGCAGTCAGCTGCATGTAACCGGAATTTTTGAAGCAATGTTTACCTGTCAAATCCACATATAAATAAATGCATGTATTTGTTTGTGTGAGATGTACGGTTTTGTGTAGCGCGAGGTCTCTTTCACATTGTTGTCCGGTTTTCCGGCCAAACCCAGCGGCGCTTCTTGAAACCGGTCCGGCAGAAACCGGATAATGTGTAATCGCCCTTAGTGTTTATGCGGTGCACATGAAGCAAGGTAATAGTTAATGTACTATCGGTGAGCCAATACGTGAAAATCACTCTGCGGTCATGTAGCTGCGGATTCTCGAATACTACCCAAATTATCGAGAAATGCAATATTTCAGACGTGTGCGATCAACTTCTTTCTCCCTCTCGCTCAGGTAAACATCCCTCTTCCGTTTTCCACCATTCTGTCTTTATATACCTTCCCTCTAATCCGCTTACTGTCCAAACAGTTGTACCTTGTACCATAGACTCGTCTTGCATCCGTCTATAAAAATATGATAATGGCCGCTAGTGAAGCCGTCGAAAGCCGCTGAATGTGTTTTTCATCGAGCTCCTGCTGCGACTTGTCATTGCGAGAATCGCGCGGGAGAGCCGTCTAGTGTGTTTCCACGCTAAGGGTGTATATCTGTCCTCTCAAGGATTTTGGTCAATTTACATAGATTTAATTCAATTTTGCCTATTTATAAATTACGGCGTGGTCAGTATAAAAACACCTCAATGATGTACTAGAATGATATCAATTGTGATGTCTTGATGTCTTTCGCGCCGAATCCTCGCATGTATCCTTCTTGCATTTGTTTTGAGATTAAAGCAGTATCAATCCTCGTTTACTCCGTATCATTTCTTACGATTAACAAAAAATAAATCAAATCATTTTATTTAAAATGTCAGCCCTGGAGGAAATCACCAACAATTCTATTTCGGCCAGCTCACAGCAGAAATTCATCGAAAAGGCAAATCGTCAAGTAAATCCTATGGTGGATTTGCCACAGTTTCTGAAATACGACCAGTGCGACTGTGAAATTGAAGTCTACTGTCGAAGGAAGGCCGATATGGATCCAAAAATCCTTAAGTGGGCATTCAAATTGGCCGAGAAAAATGTGGGTCCGCAGTACAAAAGCTGTAGCCTGGGATGGCAGCCAAAGGTAAAACAGTCGGATTTGAACAAGACGTGGGCTCGATATCTGGTGGCGTTGGATCGCAAGACAAAGAAACCTGTTGCGTATACAATGTTCCGCTTCGATTTGGACTACGGGAGAAGCGTGTTGTACTGTTATGAAATGCAGGTTGAAACTGAGTTCCAGCGGAAGGGCCTAGGAGGCTTCATGATGCGGGCATTGGAAGCGATGGCGCGATTTTACAGTATGGAACGGGTTGTGTTAACCGTGTTGAAGAACAATGAGGATGGAATGAGGTTCTACCGGAATTTAGGGTAATATATCAGACATGAATAATAACAAATTTATTAATTTATTTCCTTTTGTAGATATGATATTGACGAGACATCACCGGATAAAGCCGACAATGCTGCATACGAAATAATGAGCAAATGCATGTCCTAGCTTTAATGTTTTTGTATTTGATTCTGACTGATTATTAACACTTATTGTAATATAACATTAATTTCGAACGTTCAATATTTGCTGACAGCTTCTTCGAGAAATTTGGCCAGTTTCACATCACGTTCGCTCAATCCACTACAATCGTGGGTGGCCAAGGTCACCTGCACCTTGTTGTATACATTGAACCACTCCGGATGGTGATCCATTTTGTCAGCCAGAAGTGCCACACGAGTCATGAAACCGAAAGCCTCATTGAAATTTTTGAACAGATATTCCTTGTAGATGGCATCGCGATCCTTAACCATGGTCCATCCGGCATCGAACAGTGGTTGCAACTGTTCTTTGCGCTGTTCCTCGGTTAGCTTTACGAGCTGTAATCATAGAAAAGGTAAATATTTAATTGGAAAATTGTGTAATTTGAGGTCGAGGGCGGAAAATTAAATCGAATCACTTTCTATTTTGCTATTGATGCAGACAGGTTTTTAAGGCTTCTGAACCATGAAATTAAGTCTATTAAAATTGAAACCTACGAAATTTAAAGTTTATGCTATTCACAACAATCCGCAAAAACCGATATTAACAAATTGGTCGAAAGGCCACTTGTTGCTTACCATTTTTCGTTTGTTGCTTGTTGTTCGTGACCCTTGAGTTGAGATTACTGATTGTGGTGACCCTAGGCTAGTAGCACCACTGCTGACACTATACTGTCGACGTGTTTCGATCGCGAATGATCGAGATGAAGGTATTCGAACTGGATTGGGGCCGCAGTGAGACGCGAAAATACAATGGGGATTTTTGCTGTTGCAGATATCAGTTGCTCCCATGGAATGCGTTCGTGTTAGTGATATCATTTTTCTTTGCATTCCATCCACTGCAATCGGCAATTCTACCACTGAAACATTTTTGGAACACCACGGTTGACTGGAAATGCCTCTTGCGCTCCTTTTTTGCCATAAGAGATGTCTGTACAAATGGACATTTTATTAAACACCGATGGACGCATTCGAAATATGAATTTGTACCTTGCAAGGGATCCAGATAAAGTGATTCTACTCGCAAACATCCCTTATTTTTCTTTATAAAATATAAGTTTGTGATTTTCACCGGTTCATAACAAACCCTACCACAGTTGATCAGAAATGTCAGGTGATGTTTATACACTGAAAAGAATTGAATCTGAATCTATGTAAATAAAGCCGGGTTCAGACGGTGCGAGTAAGCATACGAGGCGGTCTAGTCAGTACTGCAGTGCAGCTACTCACACCGTCTGAACACATCATGCCAGTTAGTGTCATGTGTGATTCGGCGTGCGAGCCACTTCAAAGTTTTTTTTAATTTACTTGCACTCGCATCCCTCAAAACGTCAAAAACAGAATTTAGCGCACGAATCAGGGATGCCAAATTTTTACATTGTCTTTACATGTCTCTATTTTTAAGATATTTGAAAATATGCAATCCAACAGTTTTTTCACTTTTTCAGGTGTTATTCTCAACACTGCTCTGTACTCTCGGGGATCATCATTATAGAGTTACTTCAATATTGTATTTGTTGCTTCTTTTTTTTGCATGCAATTCCTGGCCCGAATCCTTTTTTCTTTCTGTTTTTTTCGGATAGTACCTTCAATTCAAATAAATTCAGCACAAAGTATTTTTAAACACGGCCAGCGTGTGTTTCGCTATAAAATTGCGTAATGATAAATTCAACTGAAAACTTAATACGAAAACTGCCAATAAAGAAGTCGATTTTGGATCAATCATCTGCCAAATTCGGACCTGATTGCTGTTTCTGACTTTTTGATGGACATTTGAAAAATCGCCTGGCATCTCTGGTAAACCCGTGCCGTAGTATCTAGTTTCTTGACAGCAGCTCACATTGTGTGAACGGACAAGGCGAGTCAACCATTTGTCAAGCGAGTTCACCGGGTCAGTAGCTGCTCATTGTGAAGTCAGCTACTAGCAACGTATAAATGGGCCTTAAGTTTCCGCCCCATTTTGTATTAAAGTATAAATTATATTATACATTAGGTAATTGCATTTATGAATCAATGATGTTATTTTAACTCGTATTCTGTTCTCAGCCACAAAACCTCTTTACCATTACGGTCGCATGTCTGGTCTAAGCTACCACAGCAAGGAATCATACTAAATCCTTTATTCAATCATGTCATAGTTCACACTTTTCCTAAAGGAATTTGAATGTTTAGTGACCATGTTCATGAATTAATACGGAACTTCTATGAACAATAGATAACGGTACTCGGATTATATATATGATCGCGTGGCGGGGTGTCTAGCGTCATTCATTATCATGCCGGGGTTCGGGTTCGATTCCCACTCTGGTCGGGGGATTTTTCGTCATAGAAATTTCTTCCTACTTCATGTGGTCACGCGTATTTTAGAACTTGCTTCTCAGAATAGATCCAAGGCGTGTTATTTCGCATAAGAAAACTTAATTAAGTATTGCTCATAAAAATAACGGTAGTAATACCTACGATGAGACGACGAAAGTCCTACTGTGAACGTTAGTACCACTAAAAATAACCAATAGTTATTAGCGAGGAAAGGTAAAAGTATCTCTTTCAAGGGAAACTAAGCGTAAGAACACACTGGACGGCTCTCCCGCGCGGATTTTGCAATGACAGACCGCCGCGGAGCCTCGATAATGGAATGTGTATGATATAAAACACACAAGGCGGGGCGGGTGGGTACGGTTCGAAAATCACTGTTGTACGGTTCCAAATTCGCTGCAGTGGCTCAATGGAGATGATGCGTCGCAACGGTTTCGTGAGAGTATTATAGCGAATTCGTTTTTGTTCCGTTTCAACCCCAGTGCCGTACTAACTGCTGTCAAAACGTTTTTTTATTCACTCAGTGTCGCACTAGTTCGCCCCGAAAGCTGTTAGTTTCGCACTGAGATGTTTCACGGGTTGGCACTCGGGTTCACCAATACAACTATACTGAACTGTCAAGTTCCGAGTATTGTTTTGGAAATTCGGATTCTGATTTTGAAGAGTATATTCGAGTAGACGGCATTAAGCTATGTGTGCTTTCATTGGGATGCGACAATAATGATGGATATTCAGGTGGAATAAACCTGCTTTCAAAATCAAAATTATGAATGAAAATTTACTTTAACGTATCGAATATTTATTTTATGTGATGAAATAAGAGGTTTTTTCCGATATCGCAGAAGCATATTAAACGAAAACTGTGTCTAATGATGATTTTACATTATAATAGTAATTATTTGTGGAACAAACAAGAAATGCATCGACATATGGTTAAGTGAGTGTCAGAACTACATGTGTTAGGCAATCAAACAATATGAAGTTAAAATGTTCATTCAAACTTTTATATTTTTACACTGCACTTGGCCTTTCTGATCTGATAGAGAATAATTTACCTCCCAAGCACTAATATCGCCACCAGACGTCGACACTGTACATTTGTCGTCGCAAATATAAACAAATCAGACTATACAACTCACACCAACAAACCACCGCATTCGTGAAACTGAAAACGTTTTTTTTTATTACAGAGTCAGTTTGGCACTGACTCAGTTTTAAAAACGAATTCGCTATTAGTGTTTATGCGCTTTTGAAAGGTGAAAATAAAGCAAGGCAATAATAAATGTACTCTCAGGCGAGCCTTCACGTATTGGCTCGTATTGGCCACTCTGCGGTCATGTAGCTGCGGATAATCATATTCCATCCAAATTGTCGAGAAATGCAATATTTCAGACGTTTGTGATCAAGCTCTCCCTCTCGCTCAGGTAAACATCCCCTCTTCCGTTTCCCATAATTCTGTCCTTATATACCGCCCCTCTAATCCGCTTACTGTCCAAACAGTTGTACCTTGTACCATAGACTCGTCTATAAACATATAATAATGGCAGAAAGTGAAACCGTTGAAAGCCGCTGAATGTGTTTTACATCAAGCTCCTGCTGCGACTTGTCATTGTGAAAATCGCGCGGTAGAGCCGTCTAGTGTGTTTCCACGCTAAGCTAAGGTGGAAAACGGAAGAGGGGATGTTCACCTGAGCAAGAGGGAGAGAGAAGTTGATCACAAATGTCTGAAATATTGCATTTCTCGACAATTTGGAAGGAATTCGAGGATCCGCAGCTACATGACCACAGAGTGGTTTTCAAGTATTGGCTCACCTGATAGTACATTTTTTATTGTCATGCTTTATGTGCACAAATACTCTCACAAAACCGTTGCGGCGCATCATCTCCATCGAGCCACCGCAGCGAATGAGGAACCGTACAACAGTGATTTTGGAACAGTACACACCCGCCCCGCCTTGTGTGTTTAGCGTGGAAACACACTAGACAGCTCTACCGCGCGAATTTCGCAATGCAGGAGCTTGATGTAAAACACATTCAGCGGCTTTCGACGGTTTCCCTATCAGCCATTATTATATTTTTATAGACGTATGCAAGACGAGTCTATGGAACAACTGTTTTGTCAGTAAGCTTATTAGAGGGGCGATACATAAAGACAGAATAGAAAGAATGTGGAAAACGGAAGAGGGGATATTTACCTGAGCGAGAGGGAGAGAGAAGTTGATCACAAAGTCTGAAATATTGCATTTCTCGACAATTTGAATGGAATTCGAGTATCCGCAGCCACATGATTACAGAGTGGTTTTCACGTGTTGGCTCACTGAGAGTAGAGATGTGCCATCCGCTCAAGAGCTGTTCCGAAGAATCGACTCTTTGAAGTGAGTTGACGCGGAACAGCTCGCAAAAAAAAAATCAAACAGCTCTTCAGCTCACTTTGATGATGATGCAGGAGAGAAAAGAGCTGTAGAATTGAAGAGAGTGTGTGAGCTGTAAGATTCAAATGAACTGACCGTCTCTCGCTCTGCGTGTTATGACATCAGTTCAGTTTCATTTGTTCCTTGTCTTTTCAACAGTTATATTCGCGTTGACGGAATTGGGCTTTGTTTACCAGTTTAGGGGGCGCCAAAAATAATAAGTGACTTTCAGGCAGAATGAACACGTTTTTCAAATTAAAATTATGAATGAAAATTAACATCTGTGTAATCAATTAGTATTCTATTTCAATGAAAAACACTTTGTTTGTAGGCGGTGAAAATATCTCATAAGAAAATTCTTTTTGAAGACAATTTTATATTATAATGAAATTCTCAGTAAAAATGTCGGAAATGTATAGACAAATGGTTAAATAAGATTCAGGAATACGTGTTTTAAGTAATTTAATAACACGGTGTGAAAAAATTCATGTAAATTTTAACATTTTAAAAAACTGGCTTCGTGTCTTCTAATCTGATAAAGATTACACTATCGAGTTTGGGACCCAAATTGAAAGTCGCCAGCAGACGTCGTTACTGACAACTGAGCTGAAGAGCTGTTCATAAAGAACAGCTCTTTTAGATGAACTGAGCTGATCTGAGCTGTTCATCATGATGAGCTGAATTGCACACCTCTAACTGAGAGTACATTTATTATTACAAAACCGTTGTGGCGCATCATCTCCATCGAGCCACCGCAGCGAATGAGGAACCGTACAACAGTGATGTTGGAACCGTACACACATATTATTCACATTCCATTATAGAGGCCCCGCGGCGGTCTGTCATTGCGAAATCCGCGCGGGAGAGCCGTCCAGTGTGTTCTTAAGGCTGATTTAGACGATGCCAGTCAGCGCTCTAGTTGAAGTATCCAGTGAATAGAGAACAGACACTCTGTTCAAGTTAGAGGCCAATTACTTGTTCGATACTGGTAAAAGTAACTTGAACAGAGTGTCTGTTCTCTGTTCACTGGATACTTCAACTAGAGCGCTGACTGGCATCGTCTAAATCAGCCTTTACGCTTATCTCATTCACATTCCATTATCGAGGCCCCGTGACGGCCTGTCACTGCAATATCCGCGCGGAAGAGCCGTCCAGTGTGTTCTTACGATAATTCTGATAAGTACGACACCCATATTTAAGGGGGTAGTACGCTATGGAAACTTCGGATCGGATCCAAAATTTAAAACGCGTTTTTCTCGAGACTAAGTTTTGTAAACTGGTGGAGTTCTATCTCCGGAACGGTTCATCCGATTTTGATGAAATAGTTTTTGCTAGATTCTCCAATTTGCTGTCATCGTACGTAGGATTTTTTTGATATTTTGAAAAATAAAATTTTGGTGAATGTTTTTTGGCTCGATTTTTGAGGTAAAAACGCAATTTTTTTACAAAAACTGTTACCATTTCGTCAAAAATAAATTTCTAGAAAAAATCCTACGTTCGATGACAAGAAATGTATCAAAAAATACTTAAAAAATCATTGGTTCAAGTCCACTAGAAAAACCTGTAGGACTCCCACCAGTTTACAAGGTTTTGGCTGCAAGGATTCGACAAACCGGTTGCGACTATTTAGGGGACAGTCCAATATATTTTTTGTTTGTTAAGTAATTCATACCTTATAAAACTGTGATATCAGATTAATCATAGTTGTTACACTCAATTTATCGGCAACTAAAGAATTAATAAAAACAATGTGATATCTCCACAACAGTGTTTATGTTTATTCAGCACGAAGTCACAAACTAGAATGTTCTCCCTACAAATGGCGTCCGTTCGTGTATATGTCTTTTTCGACTACCTGCTCTCGCACAGACAGGGTTGAACCCAGCAACTCGTATAACTTTTGTTAGGCACAGGGTACCACATCTCCCTTTCTCTTAAAGATCTGAATCATCGCCGTCAATCACAAAATCCACCAAACGCACGGACCGCTTACAAGTGCGCTTCGGTCTGAATGCCTCAACTGGTTTATCCACAGATGCTGTAGCTTCGGAACATTCATCCGAATCCTGATGATCACTAGACGAAATTTGTACCTCAGATGATGGGAGAACCTTTTTGAGATGAGCAGAACTTCGATGATATGCTTTTCCGGTTTCTTCATTCTGTACTGTTACACGAGGTCCTGATTTCTCGATAACAGTGTACTCAGTTGGGGAATAAGTGGGAATCAGCTTACTACCAGTAGTGACATTTTGCATCAATACCTTGTCTCCTTCCCTTATTGATGAATCTTTAGCTCCTCGGCTGTTGTTTTCTCGTAGAATAATACATTATTAGATAGTCATCCAAGCCATTCCGCCAATCCCTTTTCAACGCGTGGCTGATTTGAAGTCTTTTCAAAAGGGAGCGATTCTGCCGCTCGACCTCTCCGTTTTGCTGTGGCCAATGGCCAATAGGTATTGTAAAGTTGATATATTCCGTTTTCCTTGCAATAGTTCCCAACATCAGTACTCAAGAATTGCCTAGCGTTGTCGAGAGTTATAGTTCTTGGAAATCCCAAGCGGCGGAAAATTTTGCTAACTCTTTCAACTGTTTCTTCACCTGTTATCTTTGTCATAATTTCCACTTCTTTGAAACGACTAAAGTAATCTATTATGACCAATAGATACTCTCCAGATGATAGAGGGCCAAGGAAGTCTATCGCCACGTCAGTCCACAGTTCTGTAGGTAAAGCCCTTCTCTGCATAGGTTCAGGTTTCTGAGGTAACCCGGCCAAACGACATCCTTCACAGGTAGCTACCCAATTTGAGATCTCCCGGTCCATTCCCGGCCACCAAGCTCTTTCACGCAATCTTCTCTTCATTGCCGACTCACCGGGATGTCCTTCATGGGCTAGCTGTAAGAATCTCTTACTCAGACTAGTCGGGATCACCATTTTGTTTCCTCGAACCACGATTTCTCCAACCACACCCAATTCGCTTTGGAACGCTTCATACTGCTTCGTTTCTATTCCGCGCCATGAACCGCTACGAAGGTTGTCTCGAACTAGACTCAATTCTCGGTCCGCCATAGACGCTTCTTCGATTTCATTTACATTTATCGTTGTTGAATCCAATATCGCAAGAATCAAAAATTGATCCTTTTCTTTGTTGGGTACTTCACTAACTGGACGGTGATCAGTTAGTCTTGAGAATGGGTCGGCAATTTTGTCGAATCCTTTCCGATATTTCACGTCGAATGTAAATGATTGCAAACGGAGAACCCATCGCTCAATCCGTGGACATGGCCGTGAGGTAGGTGCAAAAATGGCCTCTAGTGGCTTATGGTCAGTCTCAAGTTCAATCCGGCGACCAACCAAATAGACGGAGAATCTTTCTACTGCACAGACCAGTGCTAACGCTTCTTTTTCTGTCTGGCAGTATCGTTATTTAGTTGATGTCAAGCTTTTGCTTGCGTAGCAAATTATACGAGGTTCAGAATCATCGCGTTGGCCTTTGAATTGCAAAAGCACTGCCCCCAATGCAACGGGTGAAGCATCTGCAACCACCCTTGTACGTAGGGAATTATCGAAAAATTTTAAATTTTTAACATCGGATATTAAACTTTTTAGATTCTCAAACGCTTGATCATGGACTTCTGTCCACTGGAATGTCGTTCCGCGACGAGTTAATTCACGCAATGACGCAGATACGGTATCAAGATCTGGCAGAAAACGTCCAACATAGGTTGCCAAGCCTAAAAAACTTCTGAGTTCTTCAACGTTATTAGGATTTCTAAAGGACAATAGTGCTTCCACTTTGCCCTCAGATGATCTTATTCCGTCGCATGAGATGTGATGTCCCAAAAACTCGAGCTGAGTTACTTTGAATAAACATTTACTCGTGTTGAGAAGTATGCTCCGACTGTTCAAAACATTTTGTACTTTCCAGAGACACCGATCATGCTCCTCTTCATCTTTCCCGAATATGACAACATCGTCAATAAAACTCACACAGTTGTCGCATTCTGCCAAAAGCTGTTCCATTATCCTTTGAAACATCTCAGGTGCGCAGGATACATCAAACATTAACCTTTTATACCTGTACATTCCGCGATGCGTTATGAAGGTCGTGACCGAACGTGATGCTTCATCCAATTCAACCTGATGGAAGGCATCTTTGACATCCAAACGAGAAAAATACGTGGCAGATTTGAATCTAGGCAGGAAATCATCAATCGTTGGCATCAAATGATATTCCCGCTTGATAGCTTTATTAGCCAACCGCATCTCGACACAAAGTCTCAAATCTCCGTTATCTTTAATGATGATTACAAGCGGGGACAACCAGTCGCTGTAGCTTCTCACTTTTTCTATTATGTCGGCCGATTCCAATTGATCAAGTTTTTCCTCAATCCTTCCACGAAGCGCTAATGGTGGTCTCCTGGCATGCTGAGCAACAGGAGTTATTGATGTATCAACAGGAATGCGTATTTTAATTCCTTTCATTTTAGGAAACGGTATACAACTGTTAATTTGGTTGACACCAGATTGCGGATTTGCAAGCCCCAACCTTAAAACATTAAGTCGTTTTGCTGTCTCCTTGCCCAGCAAAGGTTGACTACCATCCCGAATCACGTAAAATCTCGCCTCACCTTCTACATGCTGATTGTCACTGTCGATTTCGATGGTGGAGTCGAACATCTCAATCACTTCCATTGACTTAGCATCTTTCCCATAAGCGCGGAACGAGTGATCTGTTTTTTCCGTTGCATTTCGTACAGTTATTCCTTGCATCTTTAGCCGGTCACACGTACGATCGTCTATTATATTCTTGTTGCTTCCAGAATCTATGAGGACTTGGACCATAACACCGCCGATTTTTATCCA
This sequence comes from Toxorhynchites rutilus septentrionalis, assembly GCF_029784135.1. Taxonomy (NCBI): domain Eukaryota; kingdom Metazoa; phylum Arthropoda; class Insecta; order Diptera; family Culicidae; genus Toxorhynchites; species Toxorhynchites rutilus. Next base: position 149,325,564 of record NC_073744.1, read on the forward strand.
AATGAATTCGTCTCCATCTCCAATGGCAAATATGGAACTTTGTGGTTCTTCACTTTTAAATTGTTCACTTGGCTGCTCTTCTTCCACAGAAGAGACAGCTCTGACACGATGGGAATAATTCTTTGTGTTGTCTCTAACATTGCTACTGACAGCGCCTTTCCAACTGGCCGTCTTGCATTTCTTAGAAAAATGCCCAATTCGTTTGCAAAGTGAACACTCTTTATCGCGGGCCGGACATCTACGGTCGTTCCCCATGTGACCTTTCCGACCACATCTAAAACATTCAGTACTTCGGTTATACGTAGTGGAACCCGAACTAACATGCAATCGATTCAAATCTGCTGAGTTTGCCATTGGCAGTCCGGAAGGGCCTGCTGCTGTCATCTGACTATTCTGGTACTTGACTGACTGGTGCGAAACAAGAATTTTAAATACATCGTCTAACGTAAGCTTATCCTGTTGTAAGAGTTTCTCACGAAGGTCAGGCGGCGCAAGTAGAGTAATTCTATCTATAACACAAATATCGCGACTCTCTTGTTGAGACGATCCGAAATTGCATTTATATGCCTGTTCACGAACCCTAAGCATGAACTTCTCCAAGTTTTCACCCGCTTCTGGTTTAAGAGTCCAGAAAATATTACGCTCCATAGAACCATGGTGTTTGGGTGCGAAGTATTCATCCAGCTTTTCAGTGCTACTTTGTACGGGTCGATATTTCGAGTAGAATCCTCAATTACGTCAGCATCTTGGAGCGTTTGGAATACATCCTGCACATCCGGCCCACCTTTGGCCAAAAGCAGATACTTAAGCTTGGTTTTGTTATTCTCCTCGCTAGCCGCAACGACATATTCAAAGTTTCGTTTTCATCTCACCCATTGGGTCCGAATCTCACTCTGGGGAAGAGTTTTGAAAGTAAATTGTGGTATGTCCCACTTATCCATGATCCTAGAAGTAAAGACCTCAATTTAAGTATTGCACAAACATATTATTGTAAGCATAGCACTAAAACATTATTGGTCAGAAACACATAGGAAGCTTTTTTTGCTTTTTTGAATACTTTCAAAAAAAGATAACCTCAATTTTTTCACATGCTTTGATTTTCATCCACAATTGATAAACTTTTTTTTCACATTCAGCGGCATTGAAACCAACGGCATTGAAGACAACGGAATTAAATTCACTGTTCTCCGGCATTGAAGCCAACGGAATTTAATCCTCCTTTCTTCGGTATATAAGCATCTTCTCATACTTGCATCAAAGCCTACGGCATTTAAGCCTCTTCTTTTTCTGGTATAACTGCCACGGCATTTAAGCCAAGTTCCCAGAATTGGAATTATTTTCTATGGTACTTTTGTGAGACGAAACGTTAAATCCCCTCATACCTTTTAACTATGCGCACTAACGATGCTACATCCAAATTTCCAGAATCCGAACAACACTATCGAGCGAAAAAAAATGAATTCTAGCTCCCGGATGATAACACCTATCCGATCCTCGTCACCACTGTTACACTCCGAGGGACTCAGTTTTTCGACAACTAAAGAATTAATAAAAACAATGTGATATCTCCCCAACAGTGTTTATGTTTATTTAGCACGAAGTCACAAACTTGAATGTTCTCCCTACAAATGGCGTCCGTTCGTGTATATGTCTTTTTCGACTACCTGCTCTCGCACAGACAGGGTTGAACTCAGCAACTCGTATAACTTTCGTTAGGTACAGAGTACCACAATAGTAATTTATGTTCTCGTTAAAAAAATCGCGAAAATCACATACTTTTTATGATGTTTATAGTGTGCTACCCCCTTAATACGACCGCAAAGGTTTTAGTTCTAAAATTGTTCAAAGAGAGCTGATAATGTGACAGGCGATGATTATTCAACTTGTATTATCTTCATATACAACATAATGTTATTGACGTAGGACAACATCTTTCATTTCTGTACTGGGCTGAGTGTTCAAAGTTTCGAAAACGAGAGCGTTACGTTGGGGGTGCAGGGTTTTGAGTATTAATATCTTTACGGGCTTAACGAAGTGGTACGATAATCACTTTATTCGAAATATAAAAAGTCTAAGAGTTATATGCTTGTTTATTTTTCTCCCGTAAGCTTGTATCAATAGCTTGAAAATTGCTTTGAAAACAGGCTATTGAACACAAATCTGTATATAAACTGGGGAACGCTTGTAAATCCATTTAGTTGTGATTGTTCTCCTCCAATCCAGTTTATATTTTGCCGCAGGACTGAACGGAAACTTTAGCGAAAACGAATTATCGAAGATAATTCGATTCAGATTGCGTACAAATGGTGCCATTTGCTATGGATGCGATAACAGAGAATGCGAATTGTTTGATATGGGGTAGATAATATTTCACAATATCAAAGAAACAGCATTGTTTGATGAAAGTAGCAGTTCTGTTATCGAATGTTCACGAGTATCACAATCGATCTAATATTTCAGTTATCGAGGAGGGGGTATTATTTGCACTGGGTATTTTCGAGGAGGAATTGATCCCTCTAAAAGGATTTTAATAATTATTTTCCCGATGAACGAATTGATAATCCATTTATTCGAAAGATAAAATGTCTAAGAGTTATATGCTTGTTTATTGACCTGAAAATAGCCTGAAAATATAATTGAAAACACAGAAAAAATTGTATATAAACTGGTGCCTGCTCGGAAATCCACTCTCAGGGACCAATGATTTTCGGGCTAAAGTCTCTTAAAAAATTAGAACAGAACAGACTGAAAATCTTGTTATGATTCTGTATGTGCCCTCCTTGACCAATCCTGTTTCTATTTTGTTACCGGTCTGAACGGAACCTCTAGCGAAAAACAATGTATCAATAATAATTTTGAACAAAGCGGCTATCCTATTCATACTACAAATTCTGCCATCGACGATAGATAATTCGAACAATATGGTATGTTTCATCACGGGTTTTGGTAGAGAATATTTTACAATGTCATTGAAATCGTCTTATTTGATGCAAGGAACAGTGCCAATATTAAATGTTCACGAATGGTTCAATCGATCGTGGATTCAAATTAGTGGGGGTATTATTTGCCCTGGGTATCCTGGGTATCATGCGATCTTTTCCAGAACCACCATCCAGCTCAAAAGAGTTGAATTTTATATATTCCCCTGTATCAATTATAATTCAATACTTAAGGTGGCCGTACAATGTTTGTCCGGAGCTAAAATACGAGGTATGGCTATTAAATAACAAGACCGCGTGCCTGGAGAGAGCCCCAATGGGGGGGTGGGGGGAAAAACGAATAGTGCGTTCGGTAGCTTGAAGTGTCTGCTATAAACGTACGAAAACACGATTTTGTCACTATAGTAGTTTGCGCGCAGCAGTAGTTTGAATGGAACGTGGTTTGTAGTGCGCGTCGGAAATCATGTGTGACGAAAAACACGAACAACACCGCACCTGCCCATAACGCGCTGTCGGTGAAGCAATTCTTAGCCGATAAGGGCATCCCAGTGCTCGAAAATGCCCCGTACTCGCCAGATCTAGCCCCATGCGACTTTTTTTTATTCCCCAAGATCAAATCCGTGTTGAAAGGTACCCGATTTCAGTCCGTAGAAGAGGCGAAGGAAAAAGCGACGCGCCAACGCCATCACAAAAGAAGAATTAGCTTCGAACAATAGAAAAAACGTATGGAAAGGTATGTGAGGAGCCAAGGGGAGTATATTGAAGGAGACCATATCGTTGTACCGTAATTTTCAAAACATAACCCATTTTTGTAATCAGTCTCGTTATTTAATAGCCATACCTTGTATTTGATACTTTTTGACAGATAAAGCTTGGTTTGAAATTTGTACAAATACTATTTTGTTTGCCACTCTTCAGCACACTCACCACAGCAAGGAATCATACTGAATACTTTATTCAACGATGTAATAGTTTACATTTTTTCTAAACAAATTTTAATGTCTAGCGAACTTTTTCACGAATGTATACAGAGTTTCTATGAGCAATAGGTAACGGTACTCAGCATAAACAAAATATTATTAGCGTGGCAAGATAAGATGATTCTTTTCTAGCGAAATTAGTGCCGAGCGCAAAGGGTTAATTGTTACGTTCCTGTCGACATCTTATTTGAAGAAGAACGGACTAAGCCCATAAAGAGTTTTTCAGGATACCACTGAACAATGGAACGAAGTTTTCATTCAAATGAAATGTAAAAGGTTGTCTAATGGCGTATCCATTTAGCTAAAAAAAATTCTTGGAAAATTTGGAATCAACAGCAAGTTTATTTATTTAATTAGCGACGTTGTGTGTTGCCAAATTGAAGTTTGAGTATGAACTATTTATTCAATAATTGGAAATATTTTTCACGGTCAGCCAATTCCGCAGGGGGAGCCTGTGCTTGGGGTGTGATCAACATCGCATCTAACCGATCATAAATGATCAATGTCCAATGATCGAATGGAATAGTAAATTAAAGAATAAAAGATAGAGGAATCACTAGACAAATGCGAGCGGGCGAGTTTTATTTTTTTCAAATTGTTCGAATCACAATATTTTGGCAGAGAGTTTTCACCATTAAAGTGCGATTTACATACAACATCCACGTCACGTTCACGTTCCGTCACGTCACGTTGCGTCAATTATTCTTTCATGCAATTCCTTTTGAAGCATTCACATACACCAGCAACGGCAAGTCGAAGTTGCCATTGCCGGTGAATGTGAATGTTTGCATAACACCTGCTTGGAAGAATAATTGACGCAACGTGACTGGACGGAACGTGAACGTAACGTGGATGTTGTATATGAATCGCACTTAAACCGGAATTCCCATATAATAGTGAAGCATACTAAAAAACTAAAAGTCATATGAATTCGGGCTATCGAACGTATAGTGTCGTCTATAGGATTTTTTGAATGAACGATGGATTTTTTTTGTTTAAATATTTTTGTGTCCTTAAAAGATTATTAAACATATAATAGAGTAATGAATAAAAGAATTATTATTCATTTTGTTCAGAGCTTAAAAAACGTCCTAAATTCGAGCCACTTCGCTAGAATATCACCTTAGTTTGCTTTTATTTGATATCTAGAACTTCTACGTTTTACTACAGAGATATTTTTGATTGTATTATAAGTTACCTTTCCTTTTTTCTGTTACCCAGCAAACATTAAATCGTATAACTAGCTCATATACAACGTCATATACCCCATATTTAGAGTGGTATACGATGCACTTAACTACCCAGCAAACATTAAGTCGTATAATTTTGCACGTGCCAAGTCTTACAAGAAATCCGAATAAATCATAATCGCATATAATATCAATCAAAGTATGTATCGTGTATATTTGAAATCGCATAAAATGTAAAAACTCGATTTTATATACCATTATCAAATTAAGTCGCAATTCGGTATAATAAACATCAATTTTATGACGTACATTGTCGTAAAATATATTTAATCCGCATCATATGGGTATATTACGCTGATGCAGTTTGTGTGTCGTATAAACGTGTAATTTAAATCGATTCAGTACTGTAGTAAATCGTGTTGCATGCTGAAGAAAATCATGAAACAGTAAATCATATTAGATCCTAATAAAGAACATATTACATCATATTGAAATGTGAATGAAATGCTGATGCACTCGAAAGTTGCAACCGCTGTTAAATTAAATTTAAGATAGCCGCGCAAGATAGCTGGTGGATGATAATCCAGACGACCGGAGTCCGAACCCACATCGGAGCAGTTTTCACCAAACATCAATCTGTGCCATTTTAAACATTCATATTCCACTCCCAACACAAGTCAATCAAACAATTATTATTTCTACGAACATAAATACTCATATATAAAAATGGCGATTCGTGAGGTTATAATAAACATTTCACGAAAATATTTTGCGCCATTTGTTTTTTTCTATGTCTGTAATAAATCGTATATGAGTATGGCGAAAGTCGTATTTGGTGCTTTGACAATTCATGAATATATTCATATTAGATCGCAATTCAATTTCAACATAATCGCTATTATAGCCGGTCAAAGTTGCATATTCATCCAAACAAATTCGGTAAGCATTTGCCATGTATGTATATGGCCTCCACTTTTGCATGCATATGCCAGTTAGGCGCATTATATGCCAACCAAATTTTAGGGCATATGATGTTATATATACGCTTGTTATGCGATTTTATGTTTGCTGGGTAGCATGAACATGCAAAAGTGGAGACGATATACACACGTAATACGTCTATTGTCAAACGTATATACGATTCATGTAGCGGAATCGCGAATCGCCATTTGTATACAGTAAAATCCCGATTATCCGCGGAAGGGTCTGGCAAGGCCACCGCGGAAAACGAAAATCGCGGATAACGTGATAAAGGACTAAAATCAAAATCCAGCAGCAGCTCTCGCACGGCTGTTTCAAATATAATTCTAAATGTTTCAAATTTAGAATCCGGAATCATTATTCAGTTTATAGTAGCAGTCGTAGTAGGCGTATCTGAAATCGCTGAAAGTGGCTAAATCGACCGTGTTTCCGTGCAAGGCGCCTCTATATGTACCAGGTGAAACAATCATTTGAAATGCAGTTTCAGCCATATTGGAAATGCTGTCGGTATTGTTTACAAACAGCATCAGAACGCTGCCGGCGTCTCTATACAAACTGCTACGACGCTTATTCGAACGATGCCTACTATGTTCGGGTTTCGCGAATTTATGTGAAAAAGAAAGAATGATTTTGTAGAATTTCATTCTCATAGCCACTACTCACGCATGTGAAAATGCAAAAATGGCGTATCCTAGAAATAACAAAACAAACAACCCCCGCTCCACAAACCGTAATCCCCTTCTTATTGAAGTGATGATGTTGCTTCACCTGTTATACATTGATATAAGCGCCTTGTTTCCGTGAACGCACAACTGTTGTTTTGATGGATCAAATGACACGTCGTAGTGGAACTCACGATCGGAAACTGAGGCTGAAAGTATTGAGAACAATTAAGGCAAACCCGGGACTCTTGGACTACGACAAATTTATAATATTTTGCATAGGGTATATTATCGTGCAAATCAACATTTCGTAGCAAGTTCCGAATGAAAAATCGAGATAACTATTTTTATTGGTACCTTAAATCATACGTTTCGTCTCGTATTCCGAAAAAAAATACCAGAGTGTCGATTTTTGACAATTTTTTTTTCGAGATGACACTAGATCTCGACGTTTCATGCAATTTTAAGACATTTGGCCTCAATTTTTTTTTCTAAAACCCCGATTTCCTTTACTCCCCCCTTGGGTGATTTTTCGATTTTCAAAAAACTAAAACTTTGACCGCTTTGCGCCACTCTCCCTTAAGTCCGATTGAGCTGATATTTGGCATAGAATGTTTTTTCGAGGTGGTGAACATTTTGTATAGGGTAACTTTTTGAAATTTAAGGGTCGATTTTTTCCCATACATTCATTGGCATCCTAATATATATATGTGTAATGGAATGAAATGTCGCGGAAAAAGACTGGATTCGTTTGTAATATGATGCAGTTTTTGTCAATGTTTATGTTACTTGAAAATTCTCATGAAAATGGTCGATTTCGGTTTCACATGTAATAATTTGAGCAATGTTGCCAACTTCTTCTCATGCGCAATTCGACCATTGGAAAACATCCTTCAAACTCAAATTCGAAGGCCTTCTTGAGAGGCCTCTCGGGCATTCCGTTGTCACTACTCGATCTAACACGTGCTCCGGACACAAGACGCACGCGCCACTTCTGTCAGTGCATCAGTTTTTCCAACTGTTTTTCATCACACGCTCTTTCCGACACGGTTTCCACACAAACATCCAAAGCGTTGTGCCAGTGACACAAGGAGTTTCTGTGGGCGCTTGGGGGTTGGTGGTTGTCCCTTTCCTCATACACTGTTGGACTCGGAATCGGTCCGGTCGCATATTTGTGGTTCAATCATTACTTGTTCTCGTTTCGGTTCGGGCGCGTTTCGACAGCCACTGCTAGAGTGGAGTGGCGTGCGGCGTAAGTTGAGCGTTTCGATTTTTTTTTGTGGTGCGTGAAAATGCAGCCTGTGTTTTCTTCCGAAACTGGAAAATGTCCGAATGTCGCTAGGAACAGCGATTCGATGGTCGCGGAGGTTTCTGATTCAGAGATGTGAAAATTTGAAATTGGGCGAGGTGTTGGAGTATTACAAAAAGTACCACCCGAAAAGGGGTGGGTGCGTAGTGAGGAATAAATCTTGTTTTTTACACAGAGAAGAAGAAGAAAACAGTTGCGATGCCCGAAACTGAAGCACCGTTGTCCAAAAGGAAAAATCGTATGCAGGAGGAATAGTTCAACCCCCAATGGAAAGCCGTGGTTTTGTACCGTTCGCAGTTCATCTGAATATTAATGTGGAAAATCTAAGTTAATCCGTGGGTGATCCAATCCTAAGGCTGTCGCTAGAAAAGTGGAGCACAGAAGGTGGACGTGTGTGCAACAGTGTAGGTATATCCGTCAGTGTCAGTGATTTAGGGCAAGGCGGAAAGCGTGAAGTGAAGCGTCCTTTCGCTGGCGAACAGCGGGGAAAATATGCGTGTTTAGTATTTGACATTTATCACGTTCTCCACACTATCTCATCTCACCACACCGTCAACGGAAGCCTCGGGGGTGGCGAAAACCTGCTGTTTATTCTTCGTACTACATCAACCGTGGAAAGGCCATCCTTTTACTGAATGGTAAATATTGACACAGCGATGGTGTGTGGCAAAAATTGTTATATCGCCAGCTGGAAATATAAGCGGTATTTGCTTTGTCCTACAGTTTTCTGTAACTATTTTTTTCGCGTGGTTGATGTTGTTATATTTTTGTGTTGTAAGTATATAAAAGTAAATTCTCGTTGGCACTCGGATTTTTCAGGATCAATAATTGTTTTTTTGAGAAGCCAATTAAACTCATGATTTGTGTGAAATTAGAGTTATTTTGGCATTATTATTGTGGTAGTATAATCGAGCGATTCGAGGCGCAAAATAAACATGATAATGTGTGGTTCATTAGTGAACTGTTCAATGAATATACAATTCACTTTAAAATCATTGTTCAAAAATCTAACCCGCAATTTATTCGTTTTAAGTTGTTTGGATTGTGCTGATGCTCAAATAGGAAACAATTCAGTAAATCAAAACACAGACGTGTTGATGGCCAGTTGTGGTTTCGAGAGGCAGTCGAATGGGGATACTTTGTGTCGTGATTGCAACTCTTGTTCTAGAAAGTCTTGTGCCATCTTTTTTGACGTGGGACTACGTCTAACCGAAGAATATGGGGGTGAAATGGAAACCTAAGCACAGAACATGTATGGAAAAATGAAAGATTACGAATGCTTATAATTCGAACATTTCTCAACAGATCGGAAAGATGTTTGCATCAATTGATAGGAAATATTTCCATGTGTCTATCACAATTAATAAAACGTTATTTTTCATGAGATAAACACTTGAATAACTGGAAAATGTCAAACGTTATCTAAACGCCCTTACAGCTAAGTTTTGATTGGCCCGATTTACAGTTTCTCCAACACAGACTTCAAAATCGATGTACCTGTGGGAATCCTCTTTGCAAATATACATGCTAGTTGGGGTTATTTTTGTTCCCATCGTGCTGTGATTCCCTAACACGGACTTCAAAATCAATGTGCCTGGGGGAATCCGCTTTGCAAATATATGCAAGTCGAGAGTATTTTTGTACTCGCTTGGCTTTGTGCAAACCGGAATATGTTTCCCTAAAACGTTCTTTAAAACTGAGAAGCCTGGGAAAATCATCATTTCAGATACTAGAGGTGAGTGAACTTCCGCGGTTCGAGAACTACGTAAACATGATTTGTGCAATAATTTCAGAGGGAAAGGAAAAATACAATGATCGATTGATAATTCTCACGTTCACATATTTTGGTAGTCCTAGGCATCATATCAAACGTAAAAGGATGGTAATCAAATTTACTTGTAACGTAGAACATAATCTATTACAATGCATGAATTGATCTTACATGGCAACTGTTCAAACTTTTTACTTACAAAGCAAATATGTTGAATTCAATTGAATTCGAAAATTGTTTCGTCCGATTGATAATTTATTCCATACAATACAAATGCTTACTAAGACAACGGTAGTCCCACGTCAACTTTGCGGTTATATCTTTTTTTATAAAGAAGTTCGGTCAGCCGTTGCAGAGTTTACATGTAAGAATCCTTAACGTCGATCCCTTTACTTCGTCCACGCACTTGTTTTAATGAGTGATTCGAATGTGGAACCGGTTTTTTCAAATAATTTGACGAACATTATAACTAGGCTCACATGAGGAAAGTTTAACTATTCTGTAGAATATTCACATTTTGTTTAAAAATAAGAGCTCTTCACTTATGAAGGATGATGCCAACCATCAAACTGAAATATCTCTGTGTGGGAAGGTCCTACAGGAAAGTTCTTGGAACCAAATAAAAGCTGGTTGATAAGCTAATTTGAATTCGGTGTTGAGTTGGTTGGCAAAAAATTGTGTTAGTCCAGAATATTCCTGAAAAAAAAAACAAAGAAAAATCGATTTTCCATTTCTTCCCGATATTGTTGACCACTGCACCTACACACATCAAGATAAAAATATGTACGTAAAAGATTCTAATACCTGAAAGCTGTAGCTTCGAAATGATGCGCATCCCATCGACATGCGTTGATTTTTCACGAAGTTACAGCATATCAAAAATCACTTAAAATTTTCGACTTAGCACGATGGATAATTGAAAAGTCATTTTTTAGCAAATTTTTTATATCTGTATAAATAAAAATGATTTGGTGTCCGTTCCTCCTCACGATTTAACTCAATAACGGAACAACGGATTTACTCATACATCCAAAGGTGGTTCAAATGTTGTATATGAAGGATACACTGGAACAAAATCCACATGAATTTGTTCTTTTCGTCTTTTTTTATTAAATCCTTTTTTTTTCGAAGAAGAGAGAAGATGTGTGGCATGCCCACTTCTGGCAATACGGGCATTGTCAGTTCAGCGATTAAATGGCGGGGAATTCGGCACATTTCCTGCTTCTTATCGACAGGCAGTCACCATTCGGCTTCGGGTGGTCTGCGATTATCATACATAAATTTTGCTGGTTGGACACTAAAAAGAACTGTCATGATGTTCTTCTTTGATACCACTAAGGAATTTCACCGTCTCTACGTTGTATTAGTAGCGTAACATTGATGAGTAGCTGGATTAAATTTTTTATACGAAGTAATACACCTCTACTGTATTATTAGTGGCAAGTTCGAGAACTCTCCTGTACCAGTTAAAGTCGGATAAGAATGTTCTATGACGAAAAATCCTTCGAACAGTGACTCTCTATTATCTAAGATTGTTCATACAATTTATTTGAGTGAATTGAAACCAACTCTATGACATTGGATGAATCAGAATTTTAAATACAAAAATATGCTAGGATATAGAGCTGATGGCACAGAAATATGACACGAGAAAACAGAATCGTTTTTTGATGAAAAATTTATCGAGCCTAGAAAATTCAGAACCAAGAATTTTAATATTAGATGAAACACAAAATCTTCGCGCGTCTCGGCTCACAGCAGCAAACTTTCTTTAACAAAAAATCAATATCAATAGACATTAGTTAGAGGCGAATGAGCTGCAAGTTTAAAGCCTATTAAAAACAAAGAAAGAAAGAAAGAATAGACATTAATACATTCACTTTCGATTGACTACAAAACCAATCCATATAACACATTCAAATTCACCTGACAAACATGGTCCATGATTTGTGCTTCTAAAATATTATCATCCTAATTAGAAGAAAGTCCGCCCAACGTGAATAAAGAAATAGGTATATTATTACCCGCTTTGTTCATGTAGGCAAAGGAAAAAAGCAGAAAATTATATTGAGACAATCGATTGATTGCATGTAAATTTGAACACATTTTTCTTTTTTTTTTTACTCTGTAACACAATTTTTTTTCCTAAATGTGCTTCGAACTGATGGAATTACAGTTTAACAATAGAGCAAGTGTCTACATCTCACTGACAAATTTTGGGATGCTCCATAGAATTACAGTAGAACCTCGATTATCCGGGAAAGCGAGTTGCCTAGTACTTCTATAAACCTTCCCGAAATTTTCCATTGAGTGGTAGGGTCTTGCGCTTTTGTTTTGGTCATGACTTTCACATTATCCAAACATTGGTGTACACGACCTTACAGATGGATATTTTAATGCTTTCTGTATTGATGAAACATAGTTTTTATGCTAAAACATCTTTTTTTCGTTTTTAGGGGTTCTACTGTACTATGAAACTCGGTTCTCTGCTCGCAGATAATCGGGGTTCTACTGTATTTAAAATATTTTAAAATATTGGAGTCCGATGTTCGAGCGCTTCAGCAAACATCATGCAGCTCCATCGTTCGACAACCTCAAGCTGTCATGCGTGTGTCACGTGGAGTTGCGTTATCCATCATTAGCTTCCAAAGTATTACATGAATGGAACTGCCTTTACCTCATGGTCATGTGTCACTTAAATCTTTTAATCACAATCCTACTTGTTGCTTTCTTATATGAGGTCGATCGCCGTGTCCGTCTTTACGTCCGGCAATAACCCATTTAAATAACTACAACATTCAGACATGATATGAACAATCATAAATTTAATAGTCTGCATGAACATGTGTCACGTGTTAATTAAGCTCCGGGACCCAAACTATATTACTTACAAGAATTTCGTTCCATCTGGCCGAACGGTTGCGGGGGAACATTATCTCAGAGTTTTGAACTATCTGAAGTTCAGAACCAGCTGAATTTGACCAGGTTCTATGTAAACCGAATATTTAAGTTGGAGGAAACTACTGTCAATCATAAAATCAACGAAATTGAAATGAATTATTGGAAAACCCATCTACACTACTCGCTGGTACGCTATGCATCATACAGAAACGATCGGGGAATGTGAATATTGAACACGATCCTGAATTGGAATACACAGCGATGAAAGCGACATACATATTCACATGCTTCGCGCTCTTCAATACTAATTTAAAACAAACATAAAATGATTACACGTACTGAGCAAAGTGTGTTGATTCAGTTATAAATATTTTGTTGAGTTTTTGTATTCATGCAAATGCATCATATGCATATTATATTACGAACACATATTAGCCAGAGTTATCATGTACCAGCATTGCTATAGTTTCCTGCTGCCCCAGCCAACGTTGTATCTTTTGTTCAGTTTAGCTTCCGTTAATTAAATTTTACAGTGATTAAAAACAATTTGTTCTCGATACAGTCGCTATGATTTTTTTTAGTTTTGATGGTGCATACATGATGGCCTCCATTCATTGGAATCACATCCGGGTCCAAAATGCAAACATCAAACACATGATAATTAATCAGACTTTTCAAACAGCTTCACTCGCCACTGATAAAATCACATATATGCTACGAAGTTGAGTTTCAAGAGCTTCAGTTCGATTAGTTTTTATTCGTTCCTCATCAGTATTACACATCAGGGAATATAGATTAATTCTTAATCAAATAATATCTCAAAAACGCAAATATACGGTTCATATTTTGAAATATTCATAAAACAAATTGAAATTCTTTCTATATTGTTTGAATTTGTCATTCTCACATCATGAAAAATATTCGGAAGCCAATACCCGTTTCACAAGTCGATCGCAATATTGGAAACCTCATTCATTGTTTTTACTCAGATTCTACTAGCTGCTTGTAGACCTGAAAATTCGGATAATTTGGCTCTAATGATAAAATTATCACAAATTATCATTGCTATTTGGAATAAAGTTATCAACAAAGTTGTGATTCATAAAAAGTTTGCTCCTGCTGGTCATTGTCTGAATTCAGTAGCGGCGTGTTGATGCTCACAGGTCATATTTGAAGATTTTTCATTCGCCGTACAAAATGGTTCAATAAATTTGTTGTCTGAGTGATTTTAATTGTTCTTCCCCTCGAAACTTATGTAAACATTACTGCATTCATACTGGAAAAATGCAAATGACACCCATTAATCCTTCTGTGTCGAGTATTAATTAGTCAAATGAGGAAAAGATCATGCTATTACCCTCCTGTCCCATGAATAAAGTGTTTTAGTCGAAGTTACAAATGCTAAATTTCCATCCAGTTCACGTATCCATTATCCTTTTTTTAAAGCGGAAGTCCATAAGCTAAACCATACAGAATGGTGATGGAACCCTTGCTATAAACATATCTAACTCAAGCTGTAAAATACTTACAGTATGGCCCCTTAACTCACAGAATTCACAACGTACTTTTTCATGTGACTTGCCCATCGGATAGATCGAAACGAATAACAGAGAACCGTTTTCGCCTCAAATACTCCAGCGTATATCCCAAACACCAGTCATTAACACACAGTACTTTTTGCGTTGCCGCCTTGAAAAATAGCATGCTCATTCATCACTAGAACTTTGGTGGGATGAATCTTCTAATCACAATTTAACCGCTATGAAGCATGCTCCGATGTCTTCATTTTCATTTTAGAAAAATAGCAAATTCGGACAACAGTCTCACTCAAAGAATAACTATGGTTTGATATTGGAAAATCGTTTTTTATAAATGTTTTTAACATTGTTAAAAGTATGTATTGGGACCAAGATGCTGAAGTTAACATCGACACAATATATCGGCATCGGGACGATAGTGTTCAGATTTATTTCCTTTTTTCCATCGATTCCACGGCGTGCTCAGCAATTGGGCTTGTCAAACACATCATTGTGGCGAATTTTGCATTTGGACTTGCACCTACATCCATATAAAGTCCAACTGGTACAAAAATTAGAGCAAAATTAGAGATTGGTGACCATGGAATGCGTCGGGCATACGTCGATTGGGTGAACGAACAACAGCAGCAAAATGCTGAATTTTCGCATCAAATTTTCTTCAGCGATGAGGCACATTTCGAGCTCGGTGGCTATGTGAACACACAAAATTTCCGTATATGTGGCTCAGAAAATCCACACGTGATTGTCTGGTGCGCATTATGGTCTGGTGGAGTCATCGGGCCGTATTTCTTTGAAAATGAGGACGGCGAGACGGTAACTGTGAATGGTGAGCGCTATGGCCGCATGTTAACCGTTTTTTTTTGCCACAAATTAAAGATATTTGAAACGAAATATGAGGGACGCATAATTTTGCGTTTCGATTATGCCTATTGGCCGTCCAGATCATGCGATTTGAACCCGCTAGACATTTTTTGTGGGGTTATGCGAAAAACCGTGTCCATGCCAACTCTCCGCAAACTCTTGAACATTTGAAGGACAACATTCGTAAAGTTATGACCGAGATACCGCCCCATATGTGCCGAAAAGTCCCTGTTTCGGATCAAGGTGTGCGAGGAAGCCCTAGGTGGACATTTGAATGATGTTGTATTTCACAAATAATGGCATGAACCAAACTTTAATTTGAAATAAAAGTTTCATCGAAATTCGAATTCTAAGTGTGTTTTATTTCAATTTACTTTCGGAATTCAAAGTTGGAAAACCCTGTATATAAAAATGGATTTCTGTCTGTCTGTCTGTCTGTCTGATTCTTATGGACTCGGAAACTACTGAACCAATCAACATGAAAATTGGTATATAGGGGTTTTTGGGGCCGGGGAAGGTTTTCGTGATAGTTTGAGACACCTACCCCCCCACCCTCTAAGGGGGGGCTGTACAAATGAAATACAAATTTCTGCATTACTCGAGAATTATTCAAGCAAATGAAACCAAATTAGGCATATTGAGGTTTTAGGGTGCAATAAATCTTTCTATGGTGGTTAGACTCTCCATCCCCCTCTCTTAGGGGGGGCTGCCATACAAATGTAATTTAATAAGTATTTCTATAGTGGTTAGACACTCCTTCCGCTCTCTAAGGGTGGGCTGTCATACAAATGAAACACAAATTTCTGCATAACTCGAAAACTAATCAAGCAAATGGAGCCAAATTTGGTATGTGAAGGTTTTACGGGGCACGAAAAACCACGTTTCTATGGTATGAGAAATGTTTCTATAAAGGTATGACACCCCTCCCTCCTCTGGAATGAAGAGGGGATCCCATAAAAATATTACACATATTTCAACCAAAAATGACAATTGAAAATTTTCGGAAAACTTTGAAGGAAAAAGGGAAAATTCGGAAAATTATATTCCCATATGTTCTACAAATACATAGTGACAAGTGCTGTTAGTCCATTTGAAGTATGCGCTAGCGAAATTGATCTTTGTTCGAAACTGGAAATGGAATTTAATGTGATGAAACGCACTCCTATATCTTCTTCTATCTATACAAAAAAAAAGGATCGCCGGATGTGTTGATAAGAGCAGAACTCGAGGAAGGAATTGTCCGATTAAGGGCTGTCTTTATTCTATCATATTTTCTGTACAAAACATTTATTCCATGTAACGGAGAAACATGTTATTTGCAAGTGGTTGAAAAATCTTGAACGAGAATTATGTCTGAAAATAATCTTATAAGCGTTTTGTTAGAAATACTACGAATTTTATAGTAAAAGGTAAATTCAACGGGGTCGAATAGAAGATCAATCAATGAACAGTTCTGCGATTGGACCCATGAACTTGCTCGTAGTAACGTGAATGTTTGAAGGTATTGATAACAAAAAACAAATTTTGGGCGGGACGAGGT
This sequence comes from Toxorhynchites rutilus septentrionalis, assembly GCF_029784135.1. NCBI lineage: Eukaryota > Metazoa > Arthropoda > Insecta > Diptera > Culicidae > Toxorhynchites > Toxorhynchites rutilus. The sequence goes on from NC_073744.1 coordinate 149,342,236, forward strand.
TTGCCGGGTCACCTAGTGGTTCAATAAATTTGTTTTCTGTGTGATTTGAATTGTTCTTTCCCTCGAAACTTATGTAAACATTACTGCATTCATATTGAAAAAAGGCAAATGAAACCCACTTATCCTCCTGTGTCGAGTATTAATTAGTCAAAGTGAGGAAAAGATCATACGATTACCCTCCTATCCCATGAATAAAGTGTTTTAGTCGAAGTTACAAATGCTCAATTTCCATCCAGTTGATGTATCCATTAGCCTTTTTTTAAAGCGGAAGTTCATGAGCCAAACCATACAGAATGGTGATGGAACCCTTGCTTTAAACATATCTAACTCAAGCTGTAAAATACTTACAGTATGGCACCATAACTCGCAGAATTAACAATGTGCTTTTTTATGTGACTTGCCCATCGGATATATTGAAACGAATAACATCGAACCGTTTTCGCCTCAAATACTCCAGCGTATATACCAAACACCAGTCATTAACACACAGTACTTTTTGCGTTGCCGCCTTGAAAAATAGGATGCTCATTCATCACTCGAACTTTGGTGGGATGAATCTTCTAATCAATATTTAACCGCTATGAAGCATGCTCCGATGTCTTCATTTTCATTTTAGGAAAATAGCAAATTCGGACAACGGTCTCACTCAAAGAATAACTATGGTTTGATATTGGAAAATCGTTTTTTATAATTGTTTTTAACATTATTAAAAGTATGTATTGGGACCAAGATGCTGAAGTTAACATCGACAAACTGTATCGGCAACGGGACGATAGTATCCAGATTTATTTCCTTTTTTTCATATCCTTTAATTGCAGCTCTTCATTTAGCGTTCAGGCTACTAACTATAGATATCCATCGATGAATGAATTTAGCTTCATATTAAGTTTAATGAACATTGAAAATATTGCCTGCTAAATGTAAACTGCGAGATAGCAGCTGTTTTTCCGACGAATGTTCCCAGACACTTCTTTCTTTGATACGATCTTTGTTTGTGAACACATTTGTTTATCGTTTAAGCAATGGCCGCAAATTTAAGACACTGATCTAAACAGTGTCAAGTGTAGCTGTTAGCAGCCCCTGGTTGCAAACGCGCACCTATCATACAACAACCTTGGACAACACATACGAACACAAGTAGAGTAGAGAGCAATAGAGAAGGTAAATAAAACAACCGTTGTAGTGCTACCATTTTGATCCCAAGAAAGTCACCGGTGAATCTAAAAAATATAAATTTCAATCACACACAAGAATTACACATAAGAACATTAAATATCGAGGTATGGTTGAATTTATTTATAAGAATGTATTAGCCTAAACTGTTTCTCCACAAAACAGGATTAAACATATACAAGGAATTTAAAAAACACTTAGGGGACTAAACGTAAGTGAACATAGATTGGAAACAAACAATAAGAACAATACAATCACAACATTTTATCATAATCACAAACATTATCGAAACACAACATTATGTATGAAAACCATAAATATTTTATTATGTTATAACTTATAAATTAAGTAAAATTACATTTCATAGGTATATTATAATCTCCATTGAACTACACCAAGTTCCTGTGTTTTATTCTTTGGAGCATTATAATCCCGGAATCAACCCCTTCAGTCCCGTTGGTGGAAAACCAACAGTAGCAGACATTGTTAATGTATTTGGTACTTATTAGGGTAGGACTACGCTTAGCAAGAAGGTTTTATGGTGCAAAATGAAAATAAAAAAAAAATAAAGATGTAACGATATGATGGATGATTTCAAACGTTATACTCAGCCAACTTATAGCTTATAACGTTCACAACTCATGATAGACCACACACCACGTTTGCCTTAATCGATTGGACTTTTTTTCTACGCATCTATTACAGTAAAGATAGTTTTATTTTTCGGAAACAAACTATTGCATAATTGAAAACACTACAACATGGCGCAGCATGGTCATCACCACCCCGAATGGGTTATTTGATCTGATTGAGAACTAAAGATGACCTACGGATTAGGAACTTATCGTAATTCATGTTAAATTGACGTTAATTTTGTAAAAGTGTGAGTTTTTCCATTTGGTTTTATAGTTATAAAACACTGGAGTTTTTTGAATGTTTTGCGCTTGAACACAACAATAAAGTTGAAATGGCCAGTCTTATAAATGAAGATAGCTATTGTATTCTACACTATATACTTCAATTCAACCGACATCTTACAGATCTCTGGAAACTCTGAAAAAATGAGTGGTTCTATAGTTGTTTTTTTTTTATTAATCCGTTTATTTTTACAGGCTCAGTTACATAAGTTTAATGGAGCCAAACTCTTAACTATATTTCAACTAGCATATATCAACATGTTGTTTCCTTAACTCTATGGTTAATGAAATAGGAAACCGATTACTCGCGGTCGACTCGAGTTTAGAAGGGTGACACATTTTCATTAGGAAAAGGATGGGATGTAAGGAGATGTGTGTTTACACTCGCACTCACATTCACATTCACATTCTCATTCACACTGACACTTCACACTCAATTCTTAAAACTATCCTTACATCTAATATGTATTTATAATTTAACTTATTCTAATGTTAGTAGGAAGGGAACCGATAGCTCGCGAAGGACGAAAAGGATGTATGAACAATCACACTCGAAGATCGATAGCTTTAAGGAAAACATATATTTGGGACATGTAATCAAGGTCTAACCGAGCCAACACATCTCTATATTCTTCTGGTTTCTATAGTTGTGAAACGCAGTGTATTGCAATGAAATTGGCAAAGAGATGGCATCGAATAGGTTTTGTGTGTTGCTATTGTTTTCAACTGTGACGTGACTTGACAACTGGCTTCTATACTCTCTTTCGACTTTCTCTTCTATTAAATAAAATAAAATAAAACCTCTATAAAAGTAACGAAGAAATAATAAAACCGAATACATATGGGCAAAGCATTATACTTTGCTGAACGACTCAGCCGCTAACCGTTCACCTAAGTGAACCAGTTCTTTTGACCGTGCTTATGCTCTTTCGTGCATCAATACTGGTATCAATAACAACATTGAATGCAGGCTGGAATCCAATATACATCAGAGAAAAAATCCCGTAGCGACATTTTTCATTTTTTACAAACTTTTCGGTAATGGTTATCACAATAACACGTACACGCAATAGACCAAACAATGGATTTAAGGCAATGAAAAAAATCGTTTTGAATTTTCTTTCCCACTAGAAGATTATTTGTTTATCCAACTTATAACTTGTCTCAGCTTCCTTCCGATTTTTTCTGATAAACTGAACATGAAACATGAAATGCATCGAAATGTAAAAGCTTTGTCGAGAAACAAATTTGATTGCAATGATAAACCAATCCTAATTTGAATTTGAAATTGAACATACATTAACAAAATAAGCCACGCGGTACATGTATTTCGTTTGTGAATGACACCAAGCGTTTTTGTTATATTCAACCGTTCCGTCCAACTACAGTTTTCAAAACATACCCACTTTATTCGCTAAATTGTTCACTTGTTTTACTATGTTCACTATTTGTGTTATAATTATGAAAATTGCTGAATAAATTTCCTATTATAATAGTTTAACATATAATGCAATAGCGTCTTTTGTGTAATGTGCATTTGGAATCCCCCAATTTTACGTAACATTTTTCGTAGAGTGACCCCCCTATATATAAATCAAAGACGTAGTCCTACGTCAAGGTCTTGGGTAGGCTAAATACAACTATCAACACTACAGCCAATACGGAACATCTGCGATCATTAAGTAATGCCATCGAACGATGAGATCAGCAACATAACGAAACTGTTACTACGAGGGCTATCCAGAAAGCCGCAGACGTTTTTGACTAGCGCGGCAGTGGGCGGGGCTAAGGTCGCTATCTCGATTCAAAAAGTACGCATCAAGCTGTAGTAACGGAAGGTCCGCATCTCTGTTACTTTTATCATTGTGACTATTAAACATGTGCGCAGCATTCGCACTGCCGCGCTAGTTAAAAACGTCTTCTACCTTCTGGGTAGATCTGGATCTTACCAACGTCTACTAATGCAAATTGTCAAATTATGTGATGAGCTGATTTCAAAATGACCAGCAAAGAAAATTGGACAAATTTTACCAATTTTTCGTGCGTTCGCCTAGTGATGAGACCACTTGTGCATCGTCAATCATAGTAACCCATGAGTTTTCAAACAAAATTTGACAGTGCTATCAGTTGAACTGCGGAAGTTATGGACGGAATTCGCTCCAACTCGTCTATGGGATTGGCATGACCTTCTCAGAACTTAATGAAACTTTCTGGGTTTTCTGGGGTAACCTAATTAAGCAACTTGGCATACTTAGTTTTCCGAAAATTTATCTAGACTAATATATGAAAAGGGCTAAATATTTTTGGTAATTTTTTTATAAAAATTTTTTACTTGAAAAGTCCTACAAAAAAGTGATCTATGGAAGATTTTGAGGAAAATTATTGAATATTCAGAAAAAAATGCCGAAAAAGTATTTTTTGAAATCCTACACTGAAAAAAATTATTTCAAAAACTGAAAGTCGATTTTCTCAAAATGGTCATCTCAGATTTTGATGAAATGGCATAATAATGCCATTGATGAAAACTATTATTAGTTTGTATTTGAAACCTATTTACATTCTAATAACTATTGTACAGACATATCGCACACAGTGGAATAACAACGACCTATTCTTATCTAAACAGAATACGGTTCGATCTTAGAGACGGACTAAACGTAAGTTCATTAATAAGATGGAATAATTATTTCGGAAAGAATCCCGTCCGGTGGTCTGTTGGCAATTTCCAACAGTACAGCTAACAGGTAGAAATGGATTTATGGTGACCCTTGGATGCTAAAGTACAGTTTTCAGCAATGACAGCTCTCAAACAATAGCCATCTGTCAAAAATCTCTTGATCGGTTGGTCTGGTATCGAATAGTTGTTGTAGATTTAGGTATCTATTAAGAGTCACTGTAAGTCACTGTAAATATGATAATAATGAATGGATTGTATAGATACCTAACGGATGAATAAAATGGTACTGAAGTTGTTTGACTTTTTTGCCTTAAATATGCACAAGTTGCGATGTATGGAAGAGTTGTAGGGCAAATGTTTATCTACAATTTCTGCCATTTCTTCAAAATCTGAGATGACCATTTTGTGAAAATCTACTTTTAGTTTTTGAAATAATTTTTTTCAATGTAGGATTTCAATAAATATTTTTTCAGTTTTGTTTTTCGGAATATTCAATTATTTTCCCCAAACTCTTCCATAGATCACTTTTTTGTAGGACCGAGTAAAAAGTCGAGTAAAAAAAAATTATAAAAAAATGATCAAATCAATTTCTGGAAAACTAAGTATGCCAAGTAGCTTAATTAGATAAGGTCTAGATAAATTTCTGGAACTCTTTACACCCAGAAAGTTTCATTGGGTTTTGAGAGGGTCATGCCAACATCTGGTCGAGTTGACGCGTCTGTGCGTAGTTGGAGCTCCATCTCGTTGCGAAGAAAGTGGACATCGTCTAGTACTTTAAGTCCACCGGATAGGCCCGTTCCGTTATATATAAGAATTTTACACATCTGGAGAAAAATGAGGGCGATGAACGGAAGTCTGGCTCCGGACGTCCGACGGTGCCACGCGATCGTAAACTCCAGGTGAAGCTAAAGCAAAAGACGGAGGGAAATGTGGCAACATCGTTCCGGGAGGTTGGAGCAACGGGCCAGACAGTGAAAAAATATATAGCGGAGATGGACATCATCGACCGGAACGTCGCGGTGGTCATGGACGAAGAGACGTATTTGACGCTGGATGGCAACGACTGGCAGGGACCTTATTTTTCGTCCCATTTCTTTTGTTCGAGTCTTGAGGAGAACGGGGAGATTTAAATAAGAAAGTGCCTGCCGGAAGTTGCCTCCTTCATTTAAAAATATCATCTTGGCAAAGATGTGGTGTTTTGGCTGAACCTGGCCTCCTCCCATTACGCGAAGAAGTCGCCGGAGGAGATGAACCGCTTGAAGATAGGTGCTGTTCCAAAGTCTGTCAATTCTCCGAACGTCCCAGCTGCGTTCCATCGACAATTTCTTGGCAAACCTGATGTAAAGGGTATACTCCAACAATTTCGTACGGAAACGGAGGAGGAACTTATAAATAAAGCTTTATTAGAACTGAAAAACATGTCAACAAGCATGTTTTCGACAGCAATAGCGAAATGTCCGACTAACTGCCGGAAGGCAGCCAAAAAAGGGCGTCAAAATATTTTTGTAACATGGTCAATAAAATTATGTTTTATGGGAAATTTGTCCCATCAAATTATCTTTTGTAATTTTTATTATCGCTATCCGAAAATTATCAATTTTTTTAAAACAATTTCGATAGTTATTACAGCCGAAATTTCCGTTGCACTAGATTTCGAAAAAGACTATACAATAAATTGAATGAGTCTCTTTTTTATCTTCTTTCAGATAATTATTGAGGTGATCCAGTGAGAACGACGCTTTCGGCTAAGAACAGTGCACGATTATGCGTTTTCGTACAATCGAGGAGAATTTCTGCTAGCACCATGGTTCTGAGCACTGAGTGGTCCCAGGTGGAGATCATCGATCTCATCAATGACGGCAATGGGCTCGGTTTCATGCTGGTCGGAGGGCGCAGTACCGGGGTGGTCATAAAGGCGTTGATTCCCGGATCGGTGGCGGAGCGCGATGGTCGGCTGCAGAGTGGCGACCACGTGCTCCAGATTGGGGATGTCAATCTGCGAGGATTCAGTTCCGAACAGGTGGCTACAGTGCTACGACAATCCGGCCAGCAGGTACGGCTTATCGTGGCCCGCCCGGTGGAACCCACCTCGCCGGATTATCAGGCGCTGGCCAGCCACGCCCCGATCATCCCCACCAAGATGCTAACTGATCCCGAGGAGCTCGACCGGACACTGCTGCAAACCGCCGGGTACACGTCCGGAGTGTTCCTGCACTCACCGGTGGACGAGGCGGACGAGCTTTGCCAGACCCACATCGAAGTGGTTGCTGTGAACAATACAATAAATATCGATAATAGTAGCCTAGCTTTAATATCTCCTTCGTCTATTACGATTCCGCAAGTGCTTAGTCAACCGTTACTGGAGATGGCACATCAGCAGCAGCAGCTGCCCCCACCGTTACCCCCACCGCATCACCAGGATTATATCGATCTTCCAGAGACGCCAGAGACGGAGACCTATGAGGTGGAGTTGAGGAAAAATGTCTACGGTCTGGGTATAACGGTGGCCGGGTATGTTTGTGAGGAGGAAGACCTTTCGGGGATCTTCGTGAAGAGTATTATCGAGGGAAGCGCGGCAGAGATGAGTGGAATGATTCAAATCAATGACCGCATAGTTGCCGTTGACGGAAAGTCTCTCAACGGGGTAACGAATCATCAAGCGGTGGAAGTGCTGAGAAATACCGATATCGCTGTGAGGTTGACCTTGGAACGGTTCTTGCGGGGAAGAAAGTATGAACATCTGCAGGTGGCGTTGATTGATACGAGTTCAGTTAGTGCGCAGCCTCCCAGTAATCCACAGCTATCGCATTGTCATCAAAGGTGTTCTATGGTGCAGTCACCTTCGGTGACAACCTTGTCCATCTGTGCGGCCAAATCGGATGCGGATTCGATGGTGACGGAGTGCGGGGATTGTGGGATCGAGCCGGAGATGGAATCGGCGACTACGTATGATTCCAATGTGTTTTTGCTGGAGAATGGTGATTGTAGTGAGAATGGATTGTACGAAAATGGAGCGGTGATTGCCGCGATGGCTGCATCTGCAGCGGCCACTCCGGCGCGAGAAAACTATGACTTAGCGCTGGATCTTCGCGGCAACGATTGCCGAAGTGCGTCGGCAATGGCAACACCCATCGTGGAGGTCGACCCAATTGTGGGAATGTGGCAGAGGGATATTCCAAGCAGTCAAGTTATATTCGCCGACATACAGAAACTGTCTGGATTGGGTATAAGTCTGGAGGGTACCGTTGAAGTTGAGGGGGGAGTCGAGGTGCGGCCGCATCATTATATCCGATCGATTCTGGAAGATGGTCCTGTGGGGCGCGATGGAACGCTGAAGCCCGGTGATGAGTTACTTCAGGTGAACGAGCACCGCCTGCAAGGGTTAAAACATATCGAAGTGGTGAAGATTCTTAAAGAGTTACCTTCGAAGGTGAGGGTTATATGTGCGCGTGGGTCTTCAGCTCCAACTGTGATCAACACTTCGCAGAATGCCGAAGCTTTCGAGGCACGAAGTATTCTCGCGGGAGGACTCCAAAGTCTGCAAAGCTTGCAGGGCATTCTGACGAAGGCACAATCTGAGAGTTCACTGTACACATCTAGCACGGCAACGCTGACGGATCAGCAGCGTTCGAAGTCAGTAGAACAAGTATCCGGGCTAGCGTTGTGGACCAATGAGGTTATTTTTTGTGACATCGAGAAAACCGAACGTGGTTTCGGCTTTTCGATTCTCGACTATCAGGATCCGCTGGACACCGACGGGACAGTGATTGTAGTGCGTGGATTAATCCCCGGCGGTTCGGCGGAAGCCACCGGCTTCATTTTTCCCGGCGATCGGCTCGTTTCGGTGAACGAGCACAGTCTTCAGGGCGCCACGCTCGATCAGGCGGTGAGTATATTGAAGGGAATTCCCGTTGGCACGGCCAGAATCGGACTTTGCCGGCCGCTGTCCACCTCGGATAACAATCTATCGTCCACGCCTGAAACTCCCACCACTTAACTAAACATAATTGATCTGTTTTTCGAGCTTGACATATGATAGTCACTGACAACAAGTCTCGGTACGTTCACTAAAAGCAGATCAGTTCAGTTCGCCGGTAGTTCAGCGTTCGTCTTGAGTAGAGCATAGTATCATACCAACAAGATAAGTTATGTTCAGTTCGTAGATGGCAAAAGTGGGATAAATTACTGCGCGTTTTATTTTCAACGGCAGCGAGAGAGAGCGAAATACGCAAAGTTTTTAGGAACTTAATTAATAAAAAGCCCATTTGGGCCAATGTAGCCGATGCTGGCCGAAGCTGCATGATTAAAATGATAGGGCATCCACAGTGGCATAGAGAAGTCCGTAGAGATAAAGCATAACTATAGATTAGCGTGATAAATACATTTTAGCGCATAAAACGGAAGCAACCCCAGCAACAAAAGAATGACAGTAAAAGCCGCACATCCATTTTGGATTAAATTCACCAGTCATGGTGTTGATTAAGAGAGTAAAAAAACTAGTAACGTTTAGCCATCCCGTTATTGTTGACTTTGTTGATATTGTGTAAGAAATATTTATTTAATTTAATTTTTAAATACGATACAGAAATAGGCATATCTAAATCGGTAGGTTTTTTCACGAAAGCAAGACACAACTAAAATGCTTTCGCAAGCGAAATGTGAATAAAATTCAATCACACGACTAAGTCACATTAATTCCTGGAGATTTCTATTCGTAACAGAAATATCACCCGAAAACGAAGGCCGAGACCAAAAATACTTATCGTCCCAAGGCAGCACTAAGAGTCCAAAACACGTTAGGAAAACAAAAAAACGGCGAGTCGATACGCGAACAAACGAATGAAAACAGAACGTAAAATCCACTTATCAATATTAATGTGTGTAACAGATAGATTCGGCGGAGGGAAGCGGAGGAAAGCGAACGAAAAAAAAGAGCATAAATCTCCTAGTGACTTTTCGCTTCTTATGACTCCCAGTCATGACAAAAATGAGATGTCAGGAAAAAACTGTAAATTCGCCAGCTTGTGTGTCTACCGCCACCTGCTTTCGTTTCCCTCCATTTTTCCACATAGCCAGAGGTTCGAGTGGGGGACTTTCACCCTCGTTCACTATTTAAGGTCGATTGAATTTTTAGCCAAAAATTCAACAGCGGCTCAAAGTTGCCCCAATACAGCATTCGTGTCATTCAATTAAGGGTAGATCAACAGATTGTACGCGTACTGTTGGTCCGTAGTTTTTATGGTGGGTTGTTTTCACTGTGTAAAAAGGTGGAAAAGGGAGAGATCAGCTTCATCGGGTGGAGGAGGAGGAATTTTGCTCATTTTGTTTTGGCTTTATAGCCGCTTAGCTGAATTCATAACTTTCCGTGATAACGAAGTTGGGTGCGCTTTTGAATGATTTACCTAGAGAATATTCTTTTTCAAAATTAAGGGGTTTCATGAGATGGACTACAGGTAATTGTAAATGTATTCAGCCGGCGACTGCATTCAAGTGCGCATAAAGTAATAAGTGTTGAGCAAATCATTAAAAATATTGCCTTTATTTCAGTTTGTCTCGGTCTTGACAAAAACAAGAAGAATAATTATAATATAGCGATGTAAACGGTCTTCCTACTGACTGGAAAAATAGATTGCGAAAATTTAGAAGATATTCATCGTCGAGAGGGAATATGGAACAGAATTATTGGCAGCCTGCCCCAGAGGAGCTGCTGAACCCGTTACAATCCCTATTCATAGAGATGAACCAGCCTTAAGCTGAAAATCTCTTTAATGAAGGAAGAAAAAAATACCTATTCTATTCGCCAGAACTGGCCGCTTCTAAGCGATTGATTCCTTCAGACGGTTGACAACACATATTCGAACAGAGAGTTTGGTCTTAGGGGAGCAACTAATAATAGATGATTTTTCCTAATTTTACCAAACACACAACATATCCTTTCTGTTCGTTAACCTGGTTCGGCTACCGGCTACAGAATACAACGCGGTGTTGATGTGTAACAAGTTTTTTGTACTCAGTTGAACTCTCACTCCTTGTATACAAATGCGCTTTGACGAATGAGCAACCGAAACACAGATCAAATGTTTTGTTGTCAGCACCGTTTTTGTACCGAATTTTGCGCCGTGTTTTACGCGGTTTTTCTATACCTGTTTTCAGGGCCCGAAATCTTCGAAGGTGAAAAATGAAGACCGACTATACTCTCAGTAGCTTCGCTTCGACTAGAATTGCTTCGACAGTCGCCCACAACAAAAAGTGATTTGACTAGAAAATGAATTGACTAGCGTTGACTAGGATGACTGGTGAACTAGTCCAGTCAGTGGTTATTTTAGCTGACTAGACTGCCTCTTCATTCAACTGACTTCAATCCACATTTCTACTCCCCTAGGAACGAAATGTATACCCGCGTACGCAATCTTATTTCTACGTACATATAAAGAGGAACGAAAACATGATTTCTGTTAGAGGCGAATGAACTGCAAAGTTTAAAGCCTCTTAAAAACAAAGAAGAAGAAGAAGATTTCTGATGCAAAAAAGAAGTTACCCCATCAATGGACGGATTATTGTTTACCCATCGTGAACTCAAACCAACGTACTTGGACATTTATCAAGTATGCTATAAAGGTCCTCGCGTTAGTATTTGTAAATAGCGTGCAAAATAGCGCACACACACTGCACGCTATTTTATACGTGTGAGTAATTTTCGTGTACGATACAAAAGAATCTAGCTCACCTGTAGCGTATGTCAAACCACGTTGAACTCAAACATCGATGCACGCACACGTACATGGGACAGAGAAAGCGAGGAGCGAATTCGTTTTGGGGGAAGTCACTTCATAATGCAATGAGGACAATTTGACTGGGGAAAAAGACATGATATAGACGAGTCGGTAGAGGGAGATAGCGACTAAACGCCAAAACATTCATTATTTTCAACATTATCTTAAGAATAGAATAATCTTGAAGTATCAATTGTATTTAGTTAAATTATCGGCGTTTAAGCAGTGGTTTATTTTACCAACCCTGTTAATTTTAAGCGCATTTCCCCCTATTCTTTTCAAATCTAAATTTGGTGCGGATTATTGCAACTCTCTCTCTGCACTGGCCGATCTGATTCAAGCAATTTTCCTAAACTCGATGCAACATATCGGGTGGGATGACTATTAGGGTGTAGTTTGGCTTGCGTTCTTTTATGAGTGCGAACTGACATCCACCCGTAATTCACACCAGATGGTCATGTTTTTGAAAAACATGCTCTTGCGAACGGCGTGAAATAGAAAACGGTGGCTATGTTTTCTTCTGTTGGGCGGAAGTGTTGTGTCATGCAGAATAAATTTACTTTCCGATATCCCAAATGTACGGCGAATAGCTCAGATGGAACATTATGCCGGTCGTATTGTGCAATTTCGATGTAATATTTGAATTATTTTCACACGTTTTGAGAACGTGCATATTTGCGACAACATTCGAGGTGTAGCAATTTAAGTCCACAGATGCTCAAGAAATAGAGATATTGTTTCCTCAATAGTATCAATGTATCTATTTCCAGTATTTGGGTTGAAATTGTTAGTTGAAACCTAACGAACGGGACAGTAATGCAGTAACAGGCAACACATATGTGACAAGAGTTTAATCAATGTATTGTAGCATCCAGTGCTGCACGCATCCAATTATCTCGATCTCCCTCTTCTATCCTTTACTCTGCTCATCTTGTCAAGAATATCTATTCTTTAGCGATACACTCTTGTCTTTGTTGTGCTATAAGGGATAGGTTCAGTATTGAATTTCTTGAAAATCAGTCTAACAATGTAATGAAATTGTAAAATGAAGAACATGTTGATCTCTGTAGCGAAGAGTTCAATCGCTTCAATCCCAAGAAGATAGAGACGCGGATAAATCTCCAATTATCGAACGGCTTCTTCTTTTAATTATGAACCGAATTGAAGCGTTGCATCAATCCTTTGAGAATGCCAAGTTGGAAACCGAAGCTCTTGCAACCCACCCTCTATAGTTTTTTTTAGAAAAAAAAATGTTTAGACGCGTATTGTTTATTTCGCCCACTTCACCCTCTGTGTGTCCCATCGTGAATAAGAGTTTTAATCAACGGGTTTTCTGGCAATATTCCCGTTTTTGAAAGTATGAACCGCTTGTCCAATTTTCGGCATTTTAGAGCAACCAAAAAAGCGCACTTCACCTCAAGTGTCTACTTTCGAACTAAAACATCAAAACTTCTCATAATTGAGAGCGGATGTGTGTCAGGACAAAATAATGTAAGGAACCCCTTCATCATTCCATTATTTGGTCCTGATACTCATAGGGAAGATTTATTCAGGTATGAGGATTAAAAATCTACAATAAACCCGTTCGCGCTGAAAATGAGCTCATGTTGTTTCTCGAACAGTTGGGTGAAATAAGGTTCAGGCAATTCATACACAACGCATCAAAATCATTCAGGGAGGTTTTTTTGGTATACTCTTCTAAACTATCAAGTCATGTACCTTAATGGTACCATGCGTTCCCATTGATCCAGCCCAGTTACATTCAATTTATGGAGATGCAAGGTGGTCTTGTGTTCATCTGAATACAGCAAAATTTGAGCCGTTTTATCGTTGTTTTTTTCAATTGTTTGCTAGTAACGAACATTTAATTTTTTCTAATATAATTTCATTCCTCTGTCACTTCAAAATGATTATGATAAGGATGATAATTGTTTTCCAATAAAAATATCATTCATTGTTTTTTTTTTACTTTTTGAGTATCTATGAATGAATCACTCCATATTGTATACTTGTTTACCAGTACATTATATTCATTCGTGATGATGGTATTTATGGTCTGATCTACCAAAACCAACTGATGACGATGATGACAAGACGTTCAAAATCAAACCCCCAATCGTTGTGGATGTTTCGGAGATATTACACCCCCATTATGACCATCTTTGACCTCAAACCAGAAACCAGATGACTTTGTCTGCATTCAAATCACAAGCCTGACCCTCCGTCGTATCCGTGAGCTGACTGGGACACTCCTCTACCTGATTATTTACATATTAATGAGATCGGTGGTTGGTCCACGTTCGGTACCATTAAAGCAGTGATTGAGGCTCGGATAGCATACACTCAAACGCAAACAACTGTTATTAGAGTGTCAGAATGTGGTCACGAATCTTCGGGGGGTTTCATCGCCATCTTCACTGCACACGGAAACAAAACATGAGACCTTTGAGAAGATATCCATTCCTCGTTCGAGTGGAAACAACAACTTTCCCAGTGCAAAATGCAAAGTACTTTTCGAACGATTGCAAAATTCGGTGGGTAAAGCCAAAAGAAAGCCAGGCTTAGGTCGAGCCTAGAATTAAAAGGTGACCGCAATTTACATTTGCATCGTTCGTTTCTCGCTGCCGTTCGGCTGCCGTGTCGTCCTTTTTGGACACGCGGGATCGTCTGCTTGATTGAAAATAATTGATTCCAACAATTCTGCGGCAGTTCTCGAATCCCCAAATGTCAGTCCTGCGTTTACGGATACATGCTGTGATATGAGCTCGGCTTGGCTAGATTTCCACATGTGGCAATAATGGTACAGCTTTCAGCGAACAGAATGTATCCCACCAGCAAGGTGACCCAGCGCTCACAACGCCAACAGTTGACAAAAGCTATTTGAAAGGTTACTGTCAAGCAGTTTCGATTCCGGAAACGATATCCTCCGACGGGGCAATTGAATCTGCTTGCTGTAGTGTAACGATTGAAACCGGATACCGTAAAGGGTCGCGGAGAAATATGATCCGCAATTGTTGTTTTTTTTTTCTTACTCAATGTGTACTTCCAGTCGTTGATATTGTTTTGTTGGCTATATTTTCGGATATGTTACGGTTATATGAGAATACTCGTAACCCACTTGGAGGAGATGAGAGGAATATTAAATTATATTGAGACTTGGGAGAAAGGGTAAAACCGTCATCATATATAAATTTATAGTTTGAAATGTGTAATATATTTGTTTATTTGCATACGCTGAAGAGAGGGATAGGTACCATGACAGATTATCGACAGCTATAGTATTGTAATAACACTCAATAATTAAACTGGGGTATAAATCACTGGTTTTCTATGAGTTCTATAGAATTTTGACGCTGTAACTAAATAGTGATTTCAGTTATTGAAAACTTGGTAATTTAACGACAAAGAATTTAAAATTTATGGGATATTGAATACAGTATTTTTTCTTAATGATTAGGAATTGTTAGAAAAATCCATAAATTGAAAAATAGATATTTGAAAAACATTGTAGATAATTTCAATTGACATTTAGTACACTCGACAAAAAAAAAAGAGAGGAACAGAGTTCGTCGACTTTTTTAGGTAATTTTTGAAATACTATAACTTCGTGAAAAATCAACGTGTATTGGATTAAAATATCGAGAAGAAATTGAAAATTGATATTTCTCTATTTTTTTAAAGATTTTGTGGATTAATACAATTTATTTGACAGCTAATCCATTGATTCTTATCAACCAGCTCTCATTGCTGCGATTCGACGAAATGATAATTGGCACACCTATTTTCATTTTGAATATGGTGTAATATGTGGTGGTATTTATAGCAGATCAAGTGGGTCCAAAGATTCTCACCCTTATTCCGGAACACGATCGTATTTGAAATTAACATGATATTGCATTCTGTAACCCGAATGATGTCGCCTTCTGCATTTTAAAATCAATCCGAGATTAAAACCCAATCGACATAATCGACATGAAGAGGCCACATCGCCTTGACGCGAAACAAAAAAAATATCATATTAGAAGTACTGAACTATGTTAGTCTATTTACTGAAAGATAATTGATGAAAAATGCTACTAATTTAATAAAATTAACTTAAAGCTGTTGACATGAAAAACCTGCTTCAGTCATCCGCTTTCCGGATAAAAATGTTGAACCCCGCGTGACCGCACCTGGAACTGACATCGAATTTTTCTTCTTACTTGCCCCGGTTTCTTCAGACCGACAGTGGCCTATTCGTCAGGAGAGTGTCGGCACTGGGAACAACAGTAACAAAGTTAGAAAATGATTTTTAGAAAAACCCACTATCGGTTCTGACCGACAAGGGCCGAACGGAATTTTTATTGATGGTCCCCTATCTCGGTCGGGGCTCGAGTTCTTAACTGCCTCCACAATGGTGTTCACCCAACAAGCAATCATTAGCTTTCATTGAACTTGTCAGCAGAATAATGGTCGAACAATAGCATTGAGTGTAAAATTAAACGATATGCTGAACTGTATGAAATTATTATGGCCAAAATGAAGCTTTTGTTCAACCATTGATATCCACCTGGATAATATGCCAGAGAGTAGTTTTGAAAGCGTTTCTTAAGAATGTTGCATTACATTTTTAAGCGGTCAAACAGAACAAATGGTGCAATGGAAGATCATCGGTGAAGAGGGCATGAGTTTGTATCTTGGTCATTTCATTGATTTTTTTCATAAGCTCACAAAGCTGAACAAATTCTATCTAGTGGCTGTAAAATACTTTAGCAAACATTAAAACGTATATCTTGTATATTCTAGGATGTATATAAAGTGGGATCGAATCACAATCATATGTAATGTCGATCCAAGTATATACCGTGTATAACTAGAATGGTATAAAATGCGTAAACCCCGATTTTTTTTCATCACGACATAGCAAGTCGTAATTCGATTTAACAAGTATCAGTTGCATGATATACACTATCGTGAAATCTAACTATTTGACATCATAAATGCATATCCCCAGCAAATATTCAGTCGTATATCCAGCCTATATACAGCATCATATACCCCTTATTTCGGTGGTATATCATTGATTTTAGGACAGTGCAAAAAACCCAAAAACAAACTTTTGAAGTATTTTAGAAAATCTTCTGTTGCTTTGCAAAAAATGCGGTAAATTCTAGTGTTTGTAGGTAAATTTCTAGCTTAGTGTATCACCTACATATCTGTGAACGTTTTATATTGATACATTCAGCCGTTTCCTTAATCAAACGATCGAAGTTTTGAGAAAATTAGAGGAACACTTCATCGCAAACTGTACCACAACAACAAAATGCGTACTCGGGAAATGAACGATTCGTAACTTTCGTTCGAGTTATTGGGTATGAAGTATGTGTGTATGTGGAAATGCGCACGTATATGTATCATAACTTCTTGCAATAATCATACCCTCAAATAAAATGTTCGTAAAATATTCCAAAACATGAAAGTTGAAGCTTTAAATTTTGGTACAAATTTAGACGTTGTTTTTTCACGAAGTTACATCATTTCAAAAATCACACAAAAATCCAACTTCGCACTGTGTTTCTCTATTTTTTTTTGTCGGGTATAGAACGTAGGATGTTTCATCATGTCTCAGCATGATTTTGGCATGTCCCAGAGGTTGAATGTATTGAGAACAATTGAGGCAAACCGGGACTCTCGGATTACGACAGCTCTAACCCAAGGCGCTTATATCAATGTATAACAGGTGAAGCAACATCATCACTTCAATAAGAAGGGGATTACGGTTTGTGGAGCGGGGGTTGTTTGTTTTGTTGCTAGGATACGCCATTTGTGCATTTTCACATGCGAGAGTAGTGGTAATGAGCATGAAATTCTACAAAATCATCCCTTCTTTTTCACATAAACTCGCGAAAGCCGAACATAGTAGGCATCGTTCGAATAAGCGTCGGAGCAGTTTGTAGAGAGCCGCCGGAAGCGTTCTGATGCTGTTTGTAAACAATACCGACAGCAATTCCAATATGGCTGAAAGAACATTTCATATGATTGTTTCACCTGGTATATATAGAGGCGCCTTGCTCTAACCAAAGTACCATCCGGAGAAT
Organism: Toxorhynchites rutilus septentrionalis; assembly: GCF_029784135.1. Taxonomy (NCBI): domain Eukaryota; kingdom Metazoa; phylum Arthropoda; class Insecta; order Diptera; family Culicidae; genus Toxorhynchites; species Toxorhynchites rutilus. The sequence continues at coordinate 149,359,853 of NC_073744.1, forward strand.
CCGTATGCGAGAAGGTTGTTGAAATTTCCGTGGTAACGTGACAATGGGGTCGATTACACTGAAAAAGACCTCGTTATTCGAAGAAAGGTACAAAAAGGTGCAAATTCATCAAAACTGTAACGGAACATTTTTTTTAAATATTTTTTTCTGAAATCTTTGAAAAGAGGTTTTGATGATAAATAGTTTAGGCATTATTAATCATAGAGTTGAATAGAACTTTCATATAATCATCACACTGATGATAATTTGCTAGTTGGATATCGAATTTTATCGAATTTATATATTTACTAGCTGACCCGGCAAATTTCGTCCCGCCCAATATTTGTTTTTTGTTATCAATACCTTCAAACATTCACGTTTTCTTACTATGAGCAAGTTCATGGGTCCAATCGCAGAACTGTTTATGATTGATCTTCTATTCGTCCCCGTTGAATTTACTTTTTACTATAAAATTCCTAGTATTTTTAACAAAACATAAAAAAAATATCAGATCATTTTCAGACACAATTCTCGTTAAGATTTTTCAACCACTTGTAAATAACATGTTTCTCCGTTACATGGAATAAATGTTTTATACAGAAAATATGATAGAAAAAAAACCGCCCTAAATGGGACAATTCCTTCCTCAAGTTCTGCACTTATCAACACATCCGGCGATCCTTTTTTTTGTATAGATAGAAGAAGATATAGGGGTGCGTTTCATCACATTAAAATCCATTTCCAGTTTCGAACAAAGAACAATTTCGCTAGCGCAAACATCAAATGGACTAACAGTAATTGTCACTATGTAATTGTAGAACATATGGGAATTTTATTTTCCGAGTTTTCCCTTTTTCCTTCAGATTTTTCCGAAAATTTTCAATTGTTATGTTTGGTTGGAATATTTTTGGTTGAAATATGTGTAATATTTTTATGGGACCCCTCTCCATTCCAGAGGAGGGAGGGATGTCATACCATTATAGAAACATTTCTCATTCCCAAAAACCCTCATATCCCAAATTGTGCTTGATTAGTTTTCGAGTTATGCAGAAATTAGTGTTTGATTTGTATGACAGCCCACCCGTCAAGAATGGGAGAAGAGTCTAACCACCATAGAAATAATTATTGCACCCTAAATCCTCAATATACCTAATTTGGTTTCATTTGCTTGAACAATTCTTGAGTAATGCAGAAATTTGTGTTTCATTTGTATGGCAGCAATGCACCACCCCTCGACCCCCGCCCCCCTTTGAGAGGGGGGCGGAGAGTGTAACCACCATAGGAACATTTATTGCAATTTAATAATTTGGTTTCATTTACTTGATTAATTCCCGAGTAATGTAAAAATTTGTGTTTAATTTGTATGGCATCTCCCCCTTAGAGAGAGGGGAGGGGTCTCAAATTATCACGAAAACCTTTCCCGGCCCCAAAAACCCCTACTTGCCAATTTTCATGTTGATCGGTTCAGTAGTTTCCGAGTCCATAAGAATCAGACAAACAGACAGACAGGCACAAAGACAGACAGAAATCCATTTTTATATACAGTAGAACCCCGATTATCCGCGGAATAGTCGGGCACAATCACCGCGAATAACGAAAATCGCGGATAACGCAATAATGAACTAAAAATGAAGTGTAAACACAAAAAACAACTTTTCAGGAGGAAAACTATGTTTCATCAATATAGAAATCATTAAATTATCCATGTATGAGGTCGTTTGCACTAGGGGTCAAATAATGTGAAAGCCATGATAAAAAAAAGAGCATGATTTTACCACTCACTGGCAAATTCCAGGAAGGTTTATAGATTTACGCGGATCTTCCGCTCACGGATAATCAGGGTTCTACTGTATATAGATTCTTCGCAGCAAGGATAGTTCATTCGATAAGTCCGCCGGAATTATTTTGAATATTAGAAAACGCTTTTCGATCAGATACCTCTGCGTATTGATCACGGAATACATCGCCAGTGCGATTTTAGAGGTTCTAGAAGAGTTCTCTCGATTGACCTATCAGGTTCCCCAAAGATAGTTATCTCCACCGTCGCGATTGGAGTTTGATATAAAGTACGCACGATTCATAACAGAATATAGGGTGCTCCCATATGTCTAAGCACGCCCCTGCTCATTCCGAATGACGCTTAAACAGCTGATCTTGACTGTGTGTTATTGTTAACAGTTAAAACAATGTGTAACGTGAGAGCCGGTTTTGATGTAGGATTACGTCTCTCCGGAACATATTGGGGGTACAAATTAAAAAACGAAAATCAATCACATCGTGAAAAATGTCCGATTTCGATCGCTTATTGCTCAGTCATTTCATGATGAGTTGATGAAATTTTTGCCCTCATCGATTTTGGTACTTCATAACAATTTATTACATTGAAGATAATAATATATGTCGTGAAACTAACCATCGAACAATTGAAAAGTCTCAACCATTTTCAAACAGAAATCCCGCGTTCAAATTGGTCGAAATTGAAGATAAAAGCTTCCTCTTGTACTCATAATTATTGCTCAGTCATTCTCTGATGGATCTACGAGATTTTTGCATCAATCGATTTTGGTAGTCCATAACAATTCATTACAACGAATAAAATAGGGTAAATAATCTTGATTTGTCCAATTTGGGGTGTTTCTACCCCAAATTTCGATTTTTCTTCATGAAAATCATATATAATCGATACGAGTTTGGGTTCGTTGAAAAGCCCCAAGTCTCTAGTTGCTGAAACTACCATAAGACGTTGAAATTATTCAAATTTTTGTGTTTCTTAACGATTTTCCTCAAAGAGGAATCATGATCATGGTTTGACCACATCTGATCATGGTTTGTCCGGCTTTAGAAACCATTTTTTAATGAAAACATTCGAATTCTCAAGTAGATGTTGCATTTACCATTGCTTAAGTTTACTGTCATCATATTAATCCATTCATAATTTAGGCTTTCTTCAGAATATTGCATTTTCTTGGGCATTTTAAAAGTGTTCACCTCAACACACTCGACAAAGAGAAACTTTATCTCTGCTATGCGCGAAGGACACAATAAACAAACTGCAGCGCCCAAAGCGGTTGCCATAGAAATCATGTGGACAAAACAACATTATTGAATTGGACAACTCATGATCAGAATTGAGTTCATCAAATTGCGTTATATTAACGTTTAGCTATGTAAATCTGATACAAATGGTGTGCAAGCATGATGTTTACAATATTTGTAAGTGTTATAATCCAGAAAAGGTCTGAATACGTGCCAAATATTCATCTGGTTATCGATTAAAAGTTAGCTCGAATGATGGGCGCATTGATACCAATAGAACTTGTATTTTCTAATCCTCCGTAATTCCGTAAAAATATACTTCAAAACTACTGTAAATCATGAAAAAGACCATTTTATTTATATGTTTTGAAACATTCGAATACCTGATTTGACAAAGGTGTGCTGAATTAGAGTATTCAAAAAAGTGGACAAACGTGCGGCACACATATCACATGTTTCTGAAAGCCGAGAGTTTAATTTGAGTTTTTATTTTTGTTAATGCCAGAGACTTCAAAATCGGAGAGTTCATTCGCCTCTAATTTTAATTTTCCAAATTGGCCATTTCATGCCTCTATAATTCAAAACATCATGGCTAATAATACAATCAAGCGTGGAGGCGATCTGGCGTAGTGGTAACATCCATACCTCTCACGCAAAGATCACGAGTTCAATTCTCGCTCCCGACATTCTTCCAAAAACGGAAGTAAAAGTGACGAACCAACCGAAATGTGCTGATGAAAATCACTATAATAGAGATAAAAAAAAACAATCAAGCGACGGCGGCTCTTCCAGTCAATCGAGAAAATTTCGCATACATTGGTGCAAATCGCTAGGTGTTCTGCCTCTACAAAAAAGCGAAAACTACTACATTGAAAGCCCCACCTCTTATGATTCATTAGCCAGTCAAAGTGCATAAAAGGTTAGGTCCAGAAGCTAAGAACAGCCGAAAGCTCGTAAATTATAGGAGCGACTGCTGTGTGGTAAATCGGTTTGCACAATCATGGACGATGAAACTTATGTGAATGTTAATTACATTACGATTCCAGGTGATCAGTATTACCCTGTTTAGGATGACCATTTCACATGTATTTCAATGAATGTCAAATAATCGTAATAGTATTTTCGAGCACGTGATCTCGTCGTAAAATTCTGTTTACCATTCCGATTGGAGGTTTTTTCCATTTCGTGGTCCGTCGTCAACAATGCATTGGCATAGTCCCTCTATAACTTCTTGTGTGAAAATCAAATATTCTTTGACGACCCTGTAGGATGCTTCAAAATAAGCCATTCTACAATTCCACATATTTTCTATAAGAATTCCGAGGATATAGCGAAAAACTGACTGTGATCCATTTTATTTCGTCGGTCAGCTTTATCTCGTATTGCATTACCGTTTCTAGTACGATTGAAACATCACGCTTCGAAACGATGTTCTAATTACCCGACCCCCAGAAGGATCAATTAGCGCCGTCACCCATATGAATCATGCCTTCTGGCGGGCGGAAAACGCGAGTATTCAGTTTGATTTTCCACCGACAAGAATTAGCCGCAATGATCACATCGCAGTCTCCAACGAGCCATTTTACTATCCCCCGTTCAGTCTTCTATTGATTCCCTCTGTTAATCGCCATCTCCCATCCGGTGATGGCGCACTGAGTGGACCACGTCGAACAAAACAATTTTCCTCGTTTCGCCGGCAGCACAATAGCACAAAGAGCAATAGCTCCGTGGCCCCTCTTATCCCACCCCTGTGCTAGTTAATTAGGGTTGACGGCGCACGAAAAGTGCGCCAATTTTCGACTTGTCCTGCTTTCCGCCTTTCAGGTGAGATTGTGTTTTGGTTGTCTATTATGCACGGCAGGTGCACGATGAATACGACACGCTAGTGTCATCATTAATGCATATTTAAACGAAATATTTCTGACAAGGTTTCCCTTCTTTTGACGTAGGACTACGTCTAACCGGAAGATATAGGGGGTGAAATGGAAATCTAGGCACTGAACAAGTAGGAAAAAATGCAAGATTTGGAACGCTTATAACTCGAGTATTTCTCAATAGATCGCAAAGGTTTTGGCATCAATTGATAGGAAATATATCTACGCGTCTATCATAACGAATAACATTTCATTTTTCTTGAGATAAATAATTGAATAATTGTGAAATATCAAGCATTGTCCAAATGCACTATGTGCCCATTTTTGATTGGTCCATTTTGTGCTCCTCAAATCGTACCGACCAAAACGGGCAACGAGAGCAGCAGCGAAATAGAATGAAGCACGATTGGAAAGGAAAAAGAAAAAAAAATGAACGAAACATTGGTCGCAGTCTCACACATGCGTAATTCTCGAGCCAGCCAGTCAGCTTAAAAATCCCCGCTCCGCTGCCGTAACGATTATTCTCATTCAAACCGTACACCACATCAGTTCGCATCACAACACATCAATAAACCAACCCAAGCAGCCAAGTCTGGACATGGCAAAGGAGGAAAAGTGAAGGAAAAAGCTAAATCCCGCTCGAACCGTGTTGATCTGGAGTTCCCCGCAAGGGTAGCTAGGCCGAGCGCGTTAGTACCAGTGCACCAGTCCACCTAGTCGGCGTTATATAGTTTCGGCCGCCGAAGTGATCGAGTTTAATTTGTTTGCCAGGAGCTGATGAGTATGTGAATTTGGCAGTTGTTCTGAGCTTATTGATAGTTGGGGACTTTCCTGATTATTCAATTTTCACCAATTCTTAAATCGTTTCCAGATTGAACGTACAGTAATTTACAATTAGTTCGACATTTAGCTAATTGGACGGACATGTAATGCGACTTATTTAGTTGGACATTTTTGTAAACATAGAGATCCAAATTATGACCCCACATTGAAAGTCGACACTGTACCACTGTCATCGCAAATGTTCAATTACAGGTTAAAATCGCCTCCAATGCGACACTGAGGTGTGCTTCGGCACGTCGCATTAAATATAATTTACTGTACAACATGTCACGAGCTGGAAGAGAAGAAATTTTCCAACTGTGAAAGCTGTGGCGAGTGGCAAATGCAATCGCTAAACAGGAAGGTTTAGTCGAACAAGATGGGGATATCGAGTGATAACAAAACAATAAACTCTTTAAATTAAAGATAATTTTGTGATCCTGAAAAGGACCCTTTTTAGCCTGCATGTGAATCCAACGGGCGAACAAATCGTAATGAATGTATTTTTTTGCCATCGCTGCCTTTTAACGCTCATTCGTTCGTCTCGTTGGACTCGCCCCTTTGGCTGAGTCTGCCGATTTGTCTCTATCCTGTGACCGTGTACCGCTAAATGCGCGGATCCGCTGAAAAATATCTCATTCTCTTTCAAACCGTAAATTAGTGTGGTTGTATGGCATCGTTTCACATCACATCGCATCAACGGATTGGTTCCGGAGCACAAGTATACCTAATAGCGGTTATAGAATTTCGGCCGCCGGAGTGCTCGAGTTGGCTTGCAAAGCTGCTCACGACAATAAGAAAACCAGCCTACAGAACAGAGCACATTCGGTTCGATGGCAACAACTAGTTTCAGCGAGTGGCAAACGCAATCGCAAAACGGCAGCAGGTAGAAGAAGGAAAAAGTTTGTTTATACACACTGTTTTGGTGGCAAAACTAGCCACCGTAAAACACGGCGCTTTTCAGCGCCATTAAACCTTTCAAAGAAGAGTTATTAAAAGTTTTTCACAATACCAATGCATTCTAAAGTGACATAATATGACATATAATATAAACTGATTTATTTTGTTTATGCTTGTTCTTGAACTTATTGGTTTGGGGTCTTTTAAATTGATCATTCAGTTTTCACAAACCCATGCATGGTTTCCGAATTAAAAGTGGCTTCAAATTACAACACATTGTATGCAGGATGGCATTAACGAATTTTCTCGGTAGCAAGAACTGCTTTCTTTGGTTGATAACTGATGTTGAAAATTGACTGACGTTACATCTGCATTGTATAGAAACATAACTAAGGAGCAACATGATGAGCTATGTATTTCCTGCTGCTCTGTTCTTATTTTAAAGGACTTTAATCCTGTGTTAATTTACTGTTGGTTTTTCAGAACGCTTATAGCTCGTTTAATTCTCGACAGATCGTAGAGTTCGTCTCCAAAACCTCAGTTCTTTTTCATTTCTATTTACTTTGTTTGCGGAGATACAAATCTTACAATTCATTCGTCTCCGAAACCACAGTTTAAGGTACGGTAATGTGCTCAATAGTGAAATATATGATAGTGAATGAGCTGTGCATACGCCAAAAGATGCCCGGCGTTGAACATTTAATAAGTACAAAGCCTTCAGAAAAAAATCAAGAATCAACTATGAGATAGTGCGAAAAAATTGAGAAAGTTTGTAAAAAAAAAGCAAAAACACAACACAAAAGATTCTTTTCAGAACCCCCAACATGTTCAAAAAGAGTAAACAGTAAACTAATCCATTTTCAGGTAGATAGGTGGGTATTCACGTAGGAGAAGAAAATAAAACAATATATTTAAAAAATATATTTAGCAAAAGCTGTCCCCTTTGTATAGTCCTACGTCACTCCGGTTATGTCCCCGACATTACCCACCCGTCTTTTTTGCTCCGCTGTTTTCTGTTTCCTGGTGACACCTCAGTAGGAGATGGATTCAGACAATGAGCTGGAATCGAGCTGGGAGCAGTGGGTTTATCCGCTACAGTTTTCTCGTTTCCTTGCCGGTGGTCTTTCGGACGAAGCGAGATTAATGCAGGTACATAGTGGAATCCTGAACCGTTTCGTGAGACGATGGCCAACTTTAATAATCGTAAAAAACGAGAATGATGCGATCTGCTTGACACTGGTTTTGCCCGTGTACAGTACTTTCCTAGGAACGACCCAGCTGGAGGAAGTGGCGGCCGAGAACGGGACGAACACCGAAGTTAAACTTTAATTCCGTATTCTCGTGCAAGTGATGATGCAAACAGAAGAAAAGTAACAGCACGAAGCGAATCAACAATTTCTCCCAGGGGGTAAACTTTTCGGGTACGACGGCATATATTTGCTGACAGCGGAAAATGGGAGTCGGGGCAGGTTCGGGTACGGGTAAACGAATCAACCAAACTATGCTTGAATGAGTATTCCACATTTCCCAGTAGTGAACCAAGGACAGTTCAGGACAGGAGGACTGAAACCAAAGAAATTTTTCTAAGGTCGCTAGATTTTCGCCCATGAATAAAGCAAACTTCTGTTGCGCTTGAATTTTCAATTTGCTCCAATGTTTACACGAGGCTGTTGGCGTCTCTTTTGTTGTGTTTTGTTTCCGACAGCCGGGCGGCAATGCTGCTAACTCGGAGCGCTTTTCTCCCTCTGTTTTGCTTTTGTCAGTGGAAGATATCCTTAGGCAAGGTTGATTCTTGCGTGACCCAATGGTGTGTGCCATAGCTAGGGTGGTGATACCAACAAATTTTGCGCAACCATGTGGTTTTTGGATGGTATATTTTTAGAAGCAATCGATACTTCGATGTTGTTGATTGTGGGAAGAAACATTAGAGGCGATCGGGTAAACGAGAATCCGAAAGCTGTCAAATCAATCCAGGGTTAATTACTTCTACTTGACGTCATTCTGAGAAAAAAACGTCATAGCTGAAGTTCAAAATAATGCGATAATTCCAATGATTCAGTGGAATAGAAAGTTTCATCCGTCCACATTAATATTTGGTTCGGTGGAGACGCCCCGTGTTTCATTGGAATTGTTTTTCCGTCTGTTCCGTGTGCTACTTCTGCATATGTTTAATCAAACTTTTTTTTATTATGATTTTTATTTTTTATTATGCGATATTAATCTTTTTGCTGATGATACTGTGTTACTCATTGCAGCTAAGAATGTACATGAGGTCATTTTACACTTGAATGGAGATTTGCTAAGTATATGGTAATCTCGCGAAATCGAATAAATGAGAACGTCTCTATTGTGATTGAAGATGAGACCATTGATCGCGTTCGGGAGATTAAATATCTTGGCGTGATTATTGATGACAAACTTAAGTTCAATACTCACATTGACAATGTCATCAAGAAAATTGCCAAGAAGTATGGAATTTGTGTCGACTAAGAAACGATTTGACTATTTGCAGTAAAATTCAGCTATGCAAATCAATCATCAATCAGTCCTCATCTAGACTATTGTTCTTCCATTTTGTTTTTGGCCAATGGAACACAAATATCGATATTACAGCGCTTGCAGAATAAAATAATGCGTTTGATTTTATAATGTAGCAGGTTCACTTCCTCATATTTGATGCTGGACGCTCTCCAATGGTTATCTGTGAAGCAAAGAATTGTGTATTTAACTATGGTGTTCATTTTTAAGGTAGTTAACGGTTTGCTGCCTCGATATTTGTGTGATCGAGTTGAAAGGGGAAGTGACTTTCATAGATATAATACTAGAAACGCGGATGAAATGAGAACACAACATTTCTTCACATGTGCTTCACAAAATTCGCTATATTTTAAAGGAGTAATTTTTTTTGTAATTTGATAACGATTTTGACTGACGAAATTTTATACGAACGAATATCTTAAAGTGAAAAGTTTTTGATATTTTTTTGTTTTTATTATTCTCAATGTATGACCTGACGAAGTTTTTTTTTAAACGGATTATATTGTTTAGAAAATTTTGAATAATTTTTCTTCTATGTTATATTTTTTGTTTTTCAATTTGTATTCGTCTCTATTTTGTCTGTCATGATCTTGGTGATGATGGAATATTTTTATTTTTATGATGTTGTTTTTATATTGTAGTATAAATAAAAGTAGTCTACAAAAGTTTGAGCATCGCGATTTCTCTGGATGGGGATATTTAGAGTCAATCCAAAACAAGGCTGGTGGTTGGCCTTGTGTCTTGGTGGACCATTTGGCTGCAAGGGCCTTGTCGGTACCGTATCGGCTCTGTGGCGGACAAGACTGAGTATTGGTTTGTCTTTTGACATTGCAATTTTTTGAACTTATATCTGTAAATAAAATCAGTTCGTTTTTTTTTGCTAAACTGATTTCAATGCTGAAAAAACAAAAAAAAAATATCTTTTAGATAACTCGTCTTGATCAAACCTCTGTAGGGGAAGGAGGTGGGACCATCATTATCATCATATATAAAAAAAATCAAATTGTTTTCTACAAAGCTTAGAAACAATAATTAACATATTAGAAGCGCAAAAATCAAGTATATAGAAAACAAGATAACAATATAGAAACTGGACGTTTTAAAAAGTTGTCGCGTCAAACAGAGGATTATGGTGCCGGAACGATAATCGACAAAAAGTTTTTGAACTGGGTTATCTTTCGACATCCTTACGACGTGTCCGGACTACGCGAGAATGCATGGGTCACTTCTTCTCGGTCACCGCTACATCGCATTCCCCATCATATTAGTTATTTCAACTGATCGGTGCCTATACCCTTAGGGTAAGGTGACATTGGCTCGAAGTACGCACGAAAATTTGATTGTACCAATAGAAACAACCAATTTCGTTCGATAGCAGCTGACGAATTCGAACGAAGCAAGGAGGAAGCAATGTAACTACACCAATACAACTCAATGTGGTTGTTTACTTTCACTATTGCATACAATTCGTACGATCACTTTTCTGCATCCTGTGTCACCGCCGCCTTAGTGATATCTGCACCTCGATCAATATGTACCTTGTTTTTGACACAGGACTACGTCTTTGATTTCTGTATAGGAGGGTTACTCTACGAAAAATGTAACGAAAAATTAAGGGATTTCATGCTCTTATGTTAGGGAAGAGGGGGCATATTCGGACATTCGGATTTTTTTTCTAATTTTTGATATTTTTTTTTTAAATTTTAGAAAAAATCCCGATTTCATTTGGACACCGAAATATCATATAAGCGTGTAAGAGGCGTGTGCTGATGTGATTACGAATGGTTCATTCGAATTCTTGAAAATTGCAGAGATCACATCTTTAGCACATCTTTAGTTATCCTGAGAAGGAAAACCTTTAAAATTAATTGAACCGTTCATATATTCTATTATTAATCGCACGTTATGAAGGAAAAAAACGTAAAAATTCAGAGCCTGTCCGATGAGTTCAAGTGGCATAAAATTAACACCATCATATCTTAAATTTTATAAAAATGTCATCCGACTATAATTAAACATCAATTTTTAAGAAACTCAACCAACTTTTTGTAATTTCCTCGCACGGCGGATAAACTCGGATCACGCATGAACATGCGAACTAAAATACGTCTACACCCGAAGACTTCCCCATGTGAACATGTGAACAATTTAACGAATAAAGTAGGTATGTTTTTTTACTCGCAAGTTGCACTGTGGGGGAAGAGCAATACAAACATGTTTACATACAACTCTGTGGTGAGCCTCTATGGTAGAGATGGGGAAACCGTTCGCGAATGGTACGGAAGAACCATTTCGCAAAAAAAAAAACAGTGAACGAACGGTCTTTCTTTTTTAGAGAACGGTAGTTCACCATGAACTAAATACATGTGGAAAGTAGATTGCACTGGACAGATCGAATAAATATAACGAGAACGCATAGAGAAATTTTGAATTCTAGATTAGGATTGGTTTCATCTTTGCTATCAGAAATTTAGAATTTAACTTTTCCTTCCCTATAAATAAGCAGCACCCGTTGGGATCAATTCACTACAGAATCCACACAAACTTCACAAGGGAGAACTCACGATCATAAGATATCTAATCTGCATAACCTGGCGATATAATTATTACGACCAACCACAGATATTGTTTCAGGCAAGAATAATACGACCGAGACATGCTAGCTATTTAAAACTTATGTTGAAGAATGTACTGTAACATTATGGTGTCTTATCACATTCAGCTAAATTAAATAAACTACAGTAAAAATGCGACGGACAGATAAATATTTCTGTAGGAACGGTGTTATTAATGTGGATTTTTAAGTACATTTATGAACATCGATACAAGGAAATCAGAGAATGTAGAGTTTTTCGTGTTAATGTTAGAATATCTATCTGATTTGTTTAACAGTTTACTGTTGGAAACAGAAAGTATTAAGGATTAATGCTACCGCTTCATTCTACCACTACAACTTTTACAACCAGCTTGAAGTCCAGTTCAGTTCATATAATTAACGGTTTCTAGCGCTACCATTTGAAGTATTGAATTTAGAGTTAAATTTACGAGTTTTTGAACAGTTACAAAAACTTAATTCAAAAGCAATTATCCTCAAGGTATGTGTTTCCAAAGTTTCCAAAGTTTCCGTCCGTGCCTCTAGGCACAGACGATTAAGCGGTGTTCAATCACTTCACGAGTCTCCAACGCTGAGTGAGAGTTTGTACTAGAGATGAAACGGATATCCGGTAACTATCCGGTATCCGGCCAATATTTGCTATCCGGCCGGATACCGGATAGTGACTCACTATCCGGCCGGATACCGGATATTTGAAAAAAATCTTATTAACATTACATAAATTATAGCATATAAACATCATCGCAAAGCTAAATAAGATATTTATTCCAAACGATAAAATTTATTAATCGTTCAAAATCTTTTTCAAAAAAATTTTAAAATGTGTTTATTTCTTTTTCACATTTAACGCTTCATTTGCATCATGTCACATGCCGTTTCTCTTAATTTTGCATTTGCTAATATAGAGCCGAATATCCGGCCGCCGGATATCCGGTTATCCGGCCTCGAAGCCAGCCGGATATCCGGTATCCGGTATCCGGCCAAACCACTATCCGTTTCATCACTAGTTTGTACCCTTTTCTCTACTTTCCGTATCGCGTGGCCCGTTACGGTCATCCCTGTAGGATTTCTCTACCCAACGAGGTACCGATTAGGCAGTCCCCTTCAACGTGGTGCGCACTCCGTCGCATCTATTCTCGGGGTGGCTGTGGAGGTATGTCCTCCTTGATGCTTGCTCCATCGTCAAGGACACTCGTAGTGATACATCTTCCATTCCACGATTAGGCGTTGCCAGCACGCATTTTGTTGTTCCGTACGCCGCTTACATCCATCATATAAGTATCTTTTTACCAGTGTTGCTAATGGTCACCATTGTATGACTGTTCATGAAGACGTATGTGCTGTGTCATTCATGAACATCATAAAATGAACAGTCAAACAACCGTCGAACTAAAAATGTCATATGACATTTCGGCTTTTTTTCGTCCTATACATTAGATATCCATCGCCCCGTAATTAAACAACAGTGTTCACGGGGAACGCTCACCGCTGAAAACGTTCATTCAACACATTCGCACTTGATAGGGGAGAGTTCGACGGTTGCTTTGATATAGCAATCCGTCTGAATACCATCCATCGTGTATGGATGTGTGAGTGAGCAGGTGGATGTACATGTGCAGCTACGCTTGAATGCAGAATAAAGGGAGAAAAAGAATGCACACCACTGCAGTTTTAATGTCAAATGACATTAAAACTACAGTCATATTAGCCGGAATTGAGGGATGGTTATGAGCACAAATGGTAGAATGGAAATAGCATATTTTCATCGCTCTTCTGGGTACGGTCGACAGAAAGAGAAAAACATATAAACGTTCAATTGATAGTCATGTTTGCGGCTGTGCGTTTATTTCTGATGTGACTGTTAGAACCGAGCAATGCATTCTTGGTTACATTCGCAATACATATTGAGCCGTAACTCTTGAGCAAGGGCAGTATGTGATGGTTGAGAGAAATGTCGACCGTTTACAACACTGCTTTTTACCCGTCGAGATGCGTTACGATTAGGGAATGCCCTCGGACATGACGCGTGTTTCGTTAAAACAACTGTCGTGGTGTCTCGTGGCGTTCCCTCGAAGCAGTCTTCTGAAAATGTACGCAGCGCTGCACTCGAGTTGCATTGTCATCAGCGTGTCATAACAAACACGTTTTCTCTTTTGGTACGAAGTGCACTAAACTCAGAAACAAAATTCTAGCGCCCTTTTTTGTCTTCGCTCGTTCTAAGCATATAAACAACAGCGCGCCTCCACACCAACCGTATGCGCTTGTGTGATGGAAATTAACTTACTGAGAAAGCCAAGCAGACAAACCAGATTCGAGCGCGGTTTAAAACTCGGTATATAAACCGGTGTAAACGTAAGAACACATTGGACGGCTCTCCAGCGCGGATTTTGCTATGAAAGGTCGCCGCTTGGGCTCGATAAGGGTATGTGAATGAGATAAAACACAAAAGGCGAGGCGAGTGTGTACGGTTCCAAAGTCACTGTTGTACGGTTCCTCATTCGCTGCGGTGGCTCGAAAGAGATGATGCGCCGCAACGGTTTTGTGACAGTATTAAGTGCGCTACACATACAGCGTCACCGTCACCGTCCCGTCAACTATTCTCTTGGACTTATTTTGCCGACGTCAAAGTTGCCGTTGATTGTGTGTGTGAATGCTACCATACGATTTCCATGGGAGAATATTTCAAAATTTCTCTCCTTTACGTTGACTTCACGGTGACGGGACGTTGTATGTGTAGCGCACTTTAGTGCTTTTGCGCTTTTGAAAGGATACAGAAAGCAAGGCAATAAGAAATGTACTATCAGGTGAGCCAATACATGAAATCCAATCTGCGATCATGTAGCTGCGGATACTCAAATATCAGGACGCTAAAGATTTCTTGGTCAAAAGACGCGGTCGGAAGTTGCCACATTTGGCAAGCTGCCACTGTAGTCTAGAGGTGCTTCAGAAGTACCGTGACAAGGACGCCGATTAAATTGAAAAACACTTCAATCTTTCCAGTTAACCCCGATTCCACTTAATTGAAAAATTTCGAGCAATCGCCAAGCGGAAATTGAAGAAGGGAGCCAAAGTAACTCGGGATACTGCAGGTATGAAGAGATCGTGTAATAAAATGGCCGCTGCGGTTGACCAACAGAGAGTCCAATCTTTGGTGTACGGTATTCGAAAAAAAAATATCAAAATAGATCAAATCTGAACTTTCTGATAAGATCAATGAACTATCTGCATTGCATGATATAAAAACATTCTTTACACATTTAACCGATCCCGAGATACAACAGGTTGTGTGATTACGGATTCTAAATGAATCAAGCCATCCGGAAACCATCCGACAAATACACTGTAATTTGGAATACCATATTTGAATTATAATAACAAATTAAAAATAATGAATACTATTGAAATATATTATTCACTCTGCACAATATGACTCCTTGAGTATCGTACGCTCCAGTGCCTTCATATTATCCCCATCAACGGTCCACCCGATGAATGGTTGCAAAACATATATTCTCCATGGCCATTAAGTAGTGAAAGCAATAACACTTGCCGTTTCCGTTTGCCAAAACAATAACAACAGAGCAGCGGCAGCAGAAGCAGCAGTAGGAGTGAATAATTTTCATTTTTAATGCATTTCAGCTCGAAGGTGACATCTGGCACAGCTGCAAGCAGCTTGAACAATCCTGTCGCCGGTGTTAAGTGCGATAGCTCGGCTGCCGGCTGCATTCGGTGCCGTTGGACCCCTCATATGTGCCATGCAGCAACAACGCCCTGCTTCCAAATTAATTGAAATAATAAATTAAAGCATTTCCACATCCACGAGCAATTATTTTCGTGTACCAATGTGATTGTGTTTTCGTTTCCGGCCAACATGCTAACGACTCGGCGTGGTGGGTTTGGATTCCGGTGGTGCGGTCAGTTAGTGGTCCACGGAACGAAGTAGGAGAAGAAGGAGTGGACGTGCGATCAGTCGTTCCGTTCCCCCCATTTCTCCCGATCTCGCCGGGTCTTGATTGTTTCGATCCCCCTTCCATATGGGTTACTCCTGAAGCGCGTTGTAGCATTACATTGCAATTTTTCATCATTTCGAATGGAGTTCAGAGGCATTTAATTTATTCTCATCACTGGCCTAACACGGTTTTTGTTGGGCGTGGTGAAGCGTTAATTTGATCTTGTTTGTTTTAGCTTATGTTAACTTTGGAACGCGACGTGATTTATCGCTGGCAGTGTGTCAGCATTTATGTTTCATTACCCATTTTTAATCTTTTGAATTCTCTCCATATTTCTCACCATAGTTTGAATTAAAGTTAATTTTTAAGAAAGGTGAATAATTTAAATCATAAAACAACTAATACGAAAAAAACACTATTTTAAGGAATATTAAGTCACAACCGCATCATTGTTGTAGGATTTCGAAGATGTTTAATTGAATTCCCTTGTTTATCATTTCAATTTTTTTTCTCGAATGCATCGAAATTCGTTATTGTGTAATCAGTGAATGTGAATAACAATGAACATTGTACTCGATGCTTCGATTGTTGCCCAATAGTGCCAAGATGTTGTAGATGCCGGAGCGGTCGTATTAGGTGTCCACAAAGTGCCGCACGATGTCCGTTTTCGACGCGGCGGAGTACCGTTCTTTGAACGCGCACACTTCTTAATGGAGTAGCTTCACTGTTTTCGCCATCACGATCAGAGTTAAACTGATAGAGCTGTCATTTTTTTCTGCTGATTCATGGGTCACTATGATTGATGCTGCATGGGTAGTTTCGTCAGTGCGTGTGAAGGTAATCCCATGGAAAATCGGCAATTTTTGTCCATTTTTTTGATGCAAACGTTAATATATGCAAGAAATCTAACGTTGTTTCAATGCTACTCAATTCGAAGAACATTTAAAAAATGGAATAAATATTTATGTTGGAATGACAGTAGAAGAAACTGTCAGAACAATGGATAACAAATGCAGATAATTTTTAAGTATAATACAAATTTTTTCGTGTAGCTGATTAAGCAAATGAAAATATTATTCGATAATAATAATCCGACGCTAAAGATTGTTATTTATAACGATCTCACTATGACTTACTCCAATAATAATAATAATACTCCAATAACAAGAATAAGCTTCGAAATTTGCTTAGCAACGACACGGTGAACGCAATTTCAAGATCAAAAGATTTGATTGAACATCGTGGCGATAGATAGAAAATTTGATTGAAGGATAATATGCAATATAAATTCAAAAAGACTATGTGTAAGCTTCATCAAACGATTCGAGACTTGTAAATGTTAAGGTACATTTACAGCAAATGAAGTACAGATTTTTGCTAGAAAAAGTATAGATGAAAACGACTTTTACTTCTCCCAACACAGTACCCATGATGCATATTTTGATTGATATTTTATACGATGTTAATTCGATACGTATTTATATGCTACTTAGCATGTGCGAAAGTAATAAGATTTAATGTTTGATTGGTTAGCATATAAAGACCACTAAGCATATCAACCAAATGCGGGCTAGATTTGAAAGTGTTCGATTGCAACTGAGACAATTCGTGTTAAGATGGTGTATTTCATTATCGATGCCTTCGTTTCGAACAAGCTGCGGTCGCTCGAAACAAGACTATTCCAACAATAGACTTCACAAAAAGAGATAATGTGCCGTAGTGCATCGTTCCAATTAAATGTTCAATCTAATTTTGGAAATCTCATTCTGAAAATCAAGGGATATCATTGCTTGTTTTAGTTCCTTAGCATACGGAGCGTCGTCTTCGCAGTGGTGTCACCAGCACCGACGACAGGTGAATTTAAATCCCGGCACGAACACAATTAGTAGCGGTAACCCCGCTGACTTGAAGTGAGGTAAGAGCAAGGATTTGTCTGATTCCTAAGGCAAATCTGGCGGACTTGATGTATGCGGTGAGTCAACTTTCTCCTCCAGTCGTAGCACGAGAGCACAAAATCGATGGCCCTGGCTAAAGGTCTCGGGGAAAACATGTATAATTGTGGCTGTAATATGCGTCACCACTTAACGACACACACTTTCTGCCAGCGAGGGCGGATGAAATGTTATATGGCGGTCAGGAGAGCCAGGAGTGATGGTTATTGCCTGCGCTAGCGTCATTTGTAGCCTAGAGCTTACCGGCTCGGGAAAGGGTCGAAACCGAGAGTTGCTACCTCAATTAACGTTAATTACCATTTATCGCAATATTTGCGCTATACGTTCGAGTGGCTGTGTGTACGCAGTCGATGCCGACAGTAACTGGCCATCGGAATACCTACGACTTTAAATGGCGACGCACGCACGAAGCATCCCAGAAGGACACACGCATACACACCGGCATCGGCAATCACTGAAAGTGTGCACTCATGGCAGAGTGGATACTTACCTTGAAAGTAAATCGTTTCGGAGGCTATTGAAGCTGGCTGGCTTTTGTGATTCGAAGAATGGAAGGAATGCTTCAGCCAAACACTGTGCCACAATTAATTGATTAAAACCTATTTTCACATGCATCGAGAGTGACCAATTGAAATCAGAGAGGCCACTAATTGAAAGAGGTACTTTATTTTGCAGTAGTTTTCCTGGCTCTTCATTGAGCGCTGGAAAATTCTCCCAAAGAGGCAAAATAGATCAAACGAAGAAAAACCAGATGCCATGAACGATTTCCGAATTGCACAATGGCCATCAATCTCGTCCAAGGCACATAATTAACTCGATTTTCCACATCATCGCACCGAACCACATTGCTTGCGGGGGAAGTTCTCAGCCAAAGTTTGATTTCGGCTATTTTTCCGTCGTTTTGCCCTAAGAAACCATCTAATATCCTTATCAGTTATTTTCCCAAGATCTTTCTCGGGTTCACTCCTCGCTCGTTCCAGCTTGAGACTTATCCGAGACCGTTAAGGGACGAACGGAAAATTGAGTTCAGTTGATGCTGCAGGAGCAAAAAAAAATATTTGCATTTATCTTTACCCTAGCACCACTCCATCGCGACCTTCTGCTTTTCGCAGTATTCTATGGTCATGTTTGTACCCAAATCCTATTGCCTTGTTCTTTTTTTAGGCTTTTCTCAACCGGTCCGAACCGATGCCGACCGGCCGGGGCCGGGGAATGACGAATGGTTGGTATGTTAACCCCGCCTATTAAACGGGTATTGTCTCAAGTGTCTCGCTGGGATTCGGGCGGAACTGATATGAAAGGTTAAAAGTTTCCCTTTCCATGGAGCTGGAGCGTTTCCGACAGGCCATCCTTCGTAATTAAATTAGTGTATTATGATTGATGGAAAGTCGTGGGCGCTTGCGAATGATTTATTGCGCAGTCTTAGATTACAGTATCATTAGTATGCAAATTTGAGGTTTTTTACTCCTAATGTTTCAGCCAACAATTTGGATTTTTTTAATTTGTAATTATAGACAACGTAATGATAAAGTTACATCCAATCAAAACCAAATTCGGGATGATGATATTAAATCCATTCATAAAAAACACTCAATGCAACTAGAACTAAGCGAGAGGGATAACAAAGCTTCTTGAAGGACGAGCGAAAAGTAAAAGGTTTTTTTTATATTAGGTTATCGTAAGTGGTAGTTAATGAAAAGGGCCAATGGCATCGAAATTCCTTGCAGCTTACTTGCATCGTCAATTGATAGATCGATTTTTTTTTATTTGAGTTCAAATCAATATGTTCATTTGCCTCTAGCCTTGGAGTCATTCCAATGGAGGCCAATCTTTCAGTGGATTCCAAATGGCCAATCATTCAATGGAGGTCCTGGAATTGAACTCACCATCGTACGCTTAGTAAGCGAACGCGCAGCCGTTGGGCTACGAAGACACCTTGTCGTCAGTGACGATAACCCCATTGTGCCTGATTTGGTTGTCCGTGGTAGAGAAGCACATCCGAGTGAGCACATATGCATGCGGATACAAGAGTACCCGTAGCTAGCATGTATCTGAAATGGCGATTTTCCCAGGATCATCGGTTTTGTTGGGGAAACTCATTCCGGTCTGCACAAATGCATGCAGAAACAGAAGTACCTGCAGCTTACACCTATCGTTAATTACGATTTCGTAGTTGAGCTTCACTTAGTAGTCCGAACACGATTCGGTGTGCAATTGCATACAAGGGGTACAAGTGTCACCGGCTTATACGCATCGTCAATGAGTCAACATCTTGGGTCGATAAGTAACAAACATAACTCTTACACCTTTTATCTTTCGAATGAACTGATCATCATACCACTTCGTTTAGTCGACAAATACGCTCAAAGAAATAAAAGACGTAGTCCTACGCCAAAATCATTTGTATCAGTTTTCAAGATAGTAATACATTTTTCAATTATTTTTAAGAGTTTTAAAATGTTTGTATGTATGAGAGCAGATCTCTCTTTCTCTCAGACTGAACGTCAGCATGGAATTGTGCCCAAAAAAAATCCTAACGATGCTACGCAGGGATCGAAGCAAAGCCGGTTGGGATGTAAGACTGCTTTACACAGACCTCTACTAAGAAAATATGATCCGCGAGTCAAGATTGTGCCGTCAATTCAGCCGTCATTGCCAAATTAATCGTTGAAGTCAAGACGACTCTATGGTTTATAGCGCGACCGTTTGATTGATGAGACGTGCTTATTTGTGTCTCTTGTTCCGCTCTCTCATATTGCTCTTTTATTGCTATGGCATATATATCATACACAAACTCACCTCTCGCTTGAGGAAATGCTGTATCAGTATGGGAGGTCACCATTTTTTCTTTGTTATTTTTAAGTACATTTAATGTTATAAATCAAGACGTTAAAAGTTGTGCTAAAAATTAATTTTGGGTACACGCATCAAGAAGTACTTCGCTATTGATCGTAGGTGTCAGCTTCAATCTGAAAAAACCCAACAAAAAAATTGGCAGAGAAACGAATATTTTCATTTGACGGTCATCGAATCATCAAATTGTTATTATTTTACCAGTGAACGGTACCAAACTAAATATGGTAGCAGTGCATGGAATCAGTTTTCATTCTATTTACCAATGACTAACAATGGTTATGTTCTTGATTTGAATCGTTGTTACATTTTAGAATATAAATACTTCTGCCGAACTGGAATAGAATTATAAAACTAAATGGAAAATTCATGCGTCACGTCTATAAATTAGAGACGACGATTTGATCGTTTGAAAGAACACTGACCATAGAATGATCAGAATATGCGACTAAACATAGAATTCGTTTAGAAGATCTGGCTGTAAATAATTAATATTTTTTACACAAAAAAAAAGGTATTATTATTGTTACAAAACTGAATACAGGTCGGACTCGATTATAACGGGTGTTAAATAAAAAATTAGATTTTTTTCAATTACATATAAAAAAAAATTTTTTTTCATCGATTTCAGTATTTTTCATTAATAACATTATGTATTTTCTTCAAAAAAAATGTCAGTGAATGTTTGAGTAAGGGCCGTGGTCTGCTGTTCGACGCAACTTTGTCGCGATGCTCTCACAAGAACGTTGTACGGCACTTACGTCCATTTTCCGGATACAATTCCGGATTCTTGTAGTCAGTTGCTTCGTGTCCTTGGCCCTTCAATTGTTTTTATACACTAGGGCACTGAGTGAGCCAAAGATCCTCTATTGGGCGGCACTGGGGCAAGTTTGTTGGGTTACGATCTTTCGGCACGAACGGTATCTTTTTGTCCTCAAGATACGCCAGCGTCTTCTTGGCGTAATGGGAAGACGCCTTGTCCGGTCAGAAGACGTACTTCCCATTTGCGTGATGCTCGTTCAGGAACGGCAGCAGAATTTTATCGAGGCACTCTTCTCGATAGATTTGTTGGTTGATTACCAGACCGCTCGGCTTAAACCAAGGCTTTGAAATGCCCCGGTCGGCAATGGCGATGTACAACATAACCTTTTTTTCAAACTTGTGCTTGAACTTGAATTTCACTTCAGGTGGTGTGGATGACTTGTTGCTGGAGTAGTAATTATCATTTCCTGGAATATGCGTTTTGGACAGCGGAAAATAGCTTTCGTCGTCCAGAACGAAAGACGTCCCGCGGTATTTTTTGGTCATCCACCGACACTGTGATTTAACCGTCTCAAACTGCTCCTCCGTGTACTCCGGTGACCTCGTCTTCTTCCTGCAGACGATTCCTTCCATCTTGAGGGTCCGATGGATCAATACGTGGGAGCAGCCATATTTCCGACCGGCGTCACGCAGGCTGGTTGCATCCTTGTTGTCAAACGATGTCTTCCTCTGCTTCGTCATTATCGTCACCGGACGACCACTTCCGACCTTCCGCTCTACGTTCAGGGAACCCAGGATACGATATACCGTACTGACAGGTACATTTTCTTCCTTAAAATGTGCCACCGTGAACTTTTTTCCTTGCTGGAAATGCGTTTCGTAGAACCGTACAATGCGTTCGCGGAGCACCTGCTGTTTCGACGCCATCTTTGCTCTGACTAAATTCAAACTAGCAAAATCAAACACGCCTACTGTTTCTAGGGAGCCCAAAGAGCAATTTTCTTGGAGAAAGAAAATTTAACGCTCTTTATTTGAGTTACTGAAAGGTATTGAAAAAAATCTCATTTTTTATTTAACACCCGTTATACAATTTTGGACTCAATTATATACAGTTTGAAAACAATTTTTTTTTTATTTTTAAAATATGACTTATTTTTAGAAAAAATGTTACCTTTTAACGATAAGGTGAAATTCAATTGGCTTTTATGTAGATTGGGGTAAAAATCAAGATTTTTGAAGATTTTCCTTGAATTTTTACCAGGAATTGTTTATATCGATATTGCAGCGAAATAAGGATAGATAGAATGTGGGTGTCAAAGAACAAATTGTAGAGCGATGAGAAAGCTTCAATTGATAGAAACAATCAAGTTCAATATGAATTTTTAAGATAAAATTAATAATAACAAATATTAAAAATTACTAACTTTGAAGTTTTTCACTTTTAAAATGTTATCTAGATTCACTAATTTTGATGTTTCACAACAACTGATCCTGTACTAAATTTTCTCAATTTTCAAATGAAAGCGATAGAATCGTCTTCTGTAGCGTAGTTTTGAATATAGAGCCAGTTTGAAGCAATAGAGTCTGAAACCAAAAAAAAAGTTCTATAACTCTGTCATTGTTGAAATTCCAACATATGCGTAGATGGATTTTTTTCTTAAATATTATCCTCTATCACCTCCTGAATGAATCCGGATTTTTTATTTGAGAAAGATATTATGACTTTAAGGGAATGAATCAAAAATTAAATTCTTCTTTTATATTCAAAAAACGAGAAATATATGCATAAAAACGATTAAAAAATATATAAAAACTATTACAAATTATATAAATTAATCTGAAACTGTATGTAACCGAGTCCGCGCTGTACGGCGCATGAATGTGCTTTATATAATTATTCACCAAAGATGGATTGGCGGTAGCCAAACAAATTCAGGAACGCTTCTATATAATACATGGAAACTTTTAATTGCATTTTGTTTCGTTCACAACATTTAGCAGTACATTATTGAATGACTACACAAGGACACTTTCAATCAATTTAATTATCTTTAAAATTAATCGAAAGAATGGTCACGCATCATTTCCGCACGTTTCACGAGACATTCCTAAAGTAAAATATGTCATATGATAGGGCTGTACCAAAAGTGCTGTAGATTCCTAACGCAACATAAAAAACCATCCACCGTAATGCAGACCATGTTATTTCCTCTCGAAAGTTCATCCAAAATGATTCATTGACTGATTTTATTGCAAGATCTTAACCTCCTTTCCGAATCGATATGGGCATGGCTGGAAGAAAAAAAGGAAAACCATTTATAACTCCGGCAATCCACTTTTTTGTTACCCTAAGGATTTTAAATTGGAATATTTCAGTCCTCGTTTTTTTCTTTTCCACTGTCTTGGATCGTTTTATGGATGTGTGGAAGGGAGAGGGGGCTGGTGAGAGTTGAGGTTTGATTGTTGCCTTATCCCATTGTTCATCTCGGCTCAGCTGTCGCACTTATCATTTTTCCATTACCCTCCTTCCGGAGTAGAGCGATGCAAATATCTTTACGCTCTTGGACTTGGGTCTTGGTTCGTTCCCGAGAAATCCGGTCCATTTTACATCCAAATCATGTTTTTTTTCGGAATTTGTCCCCTACTTTGTCAGGCCTATCGTTCGAAGGGTTACACTCGTCGTGGATTTTTTTTTTTGGCTTCTCACTGATACGAAATAAAGGACACATAACGTGTAGCAGTTTCGCGTGTAGTCAGTCGAGCCAGTCGAATACCGTTGAAATACAACACAAAACTACGAGGGCAATAACAATGAATTACTCATCTTGTACGAACCAACAGACGACTTCCTTGTTGCAATATGTTTTTCTAATTGCAAATAATGTATTGCATACTGTCTGATTCTCCGAACTATTTTGGTGGAGAAAGTATCTGTACAATTTGCACACCGAAAAATCAACACTCGGTACTGGTTGTGTTTCGATTCCACCCATTAGTTAATTGAGGGGATGCTACAAATAGGAGCTCGAGGCGAACTAAAGACGTTCAAATAAGAGGCTCGAGGCTGAAGGACACAACCGGCTGTCGTTGGCATTCTCTCCATTTCCCCCCACAATGGGAATGTTGCACAAACAGTTGATCAGCGTAACGAGTCATTTGGTGTATTCGCTCTAAATGTGAGTTGTGCTTTCCGTAAGCTGAAACACTATCGAGTGTTTATAGTGAAGAACAATGCCAGGATGGTTGGAAGCAGTTATTTGTTCTCCGGACAAAGTGAACCGAAGCGGTTAACAGAGCTAGTTTTCAGAGATGCCAGATCCATGGAATTTCGGATCCGTAGGCGAGATATATAGGATTCAAATAATTTCCTCGGGTTTTTATGGATTTTGTTTTTCAGTTCATTTTCTTTTGCACCCTTCAGAAGTATTCAAAGAATAATTTAATTTTGAGATGAGCGAAGCTGGTCAGAATAATGTGGAAAAACTATAATTTATATCGTCCCATCACACCACTTCTCTGATCTCTTCGAATCATTTTGAACATATTCCGTTGTTAAAAACGTAGTTCTTAATTAAGGAGATTCTTCGCTTTGAAATTCTCGATGGGACGCTGCTGGGGGACGTTCGGAGGTTGGGTGGAACAACATCTGTCTCAGGGGGTCTTCGTAGCCTAATTGGTTGCGTGTCCGCTACTAAGCGAACGATCATTAGTGTAAGCTCACGAAGTGTGTTTTGGACGATCTCAAAAGCAAACGCTTTTATTTGGCATTTATATCGCTTTAAGCTGAAAATATATTTCATTCTACAAAGACTTTTTTTATAATTCATAAATATTTACATTTTTCGTTCCTTCTTGGTTTTAAATTCAGTTTTCTCCGTGATTCAACAAAAACAATTTTTTAATAAATTTTTGTCGCACTCCTGTTTACTTGCTTTTTAATGATGGCTTCTGTTCTGTCACACAGTTTGTGAAACTCATGTCGGTATATTTGCTGAACCCACCACAGGAACAATTCACTATAAAATTATTGTTGTGTTGTATGCCATAAAATTGTTAAATGTACTTTATGTTTAGAAATAAAAGTTCAGTTCGAGTTGACTATCCAAGGTGTTAAGACATTATTTCCTCAAGTCCGTCACTCCGTCCGAGTCACAAGTTTCCTGTCGAAGATCATTCTGACACGTGGTCTCGGATTGCTGTTCCTGCTGCTGGTTGGTTGCTGTTGCTGTTCCTACTGCTGGTTGATTCCCGTTGCTCTTCTGCTGTCGGTAGATTGCTGCTGCTATTCCTGCGGTTGTTATCGCTTGCTCTGATGCTGGGTTGAGAACAGTCACAACAGCTTCTATTCCGGATGTTTTTATCATTGTTGACATTCGTGACAGCTTTGGCAACGTCACTGTTAGAGCCCTTGGTTAATGATGTGGCTGTGATCTGCCCTACGGTTTTCTCTCGCTACAATGAGCTTATAACTCAGGACCCTCAACTGACCATCTTTGTGTGTTATTCTAGCTACTACGTCCACGCAACAATCATCATGTGATGGTGATCCCAGCCTCTCACATACACATACGATCGATCTACTGCATCGGTAATTGGTGCTATTTAACAACACAACAATGGAAGCCTCATATCAACAGTCCCGGTGTGTCCAACTGTGAACATTCGAACAATAGGAATATTCTTACGCCGAAAAATGCGACATGTGTGACATCCTTTGACATCCTCATTTGGATGATATTTTTGGATGAAGAAAGAAACTCCCGGCAGGCACATTGTGTTGCAAATCTCCCCGTTCGCCACAAGCCCCGAACGGAAGTAGAGCGGCTTAGACATTCTCTTTTTGCTAATGGTTAGTGTAGAGTCTCTCGCGGTCAATCTCCTAATTCTTTCCAATTCTCTAACCATCATTCGCGACATTCTGATTTTTCGGACTCCTCAAAAATTCCTTCCCTCGTTTTTCTGTCAGATTCACAAGTCCGTTCATCCAAGGATAAATACTCGCAGATATGAGTTTTCTCGCCTGTCAAGGTTTATAAATAATGTTTAGATATAAATTGAATATATTTGTTTTTGAACCCTACAGTTAGTCACAGAAGCACCTTATTTGGGAACTTGGTGTGGGATATGTACCTGACGTCGTAATTTACCTCCTTGTGGGAGGATGTAATGTAAAGTACAGTAGAACCGATCCGCGTAATAGTCTGTCAACATAACCTCGGATAACGAAAATCGTGGATAATGCAGAAAAGGACTAAAAATTAAGTGCAAACGCGAAAAAAAAATATTTCAGCATGTCTTATCAATACAGAAATCATTCAACTATCCATCTGCAAGGCAGTGTATACCAGAGGACAGATATTGTGAAATCCATGACCAAATACAAGGATAAAAGAGCTTACCACTCTCTGACAAATTTCGGAAAGTTCTGTAGAATTACTATAGAACTAGCTTTAGCTGATAATCAGCACTGCGGATCATCCGCTCGCGGATAATCGGGGTTCTGGGGGCGGTAGATCGCATAGTACCGTCTGACGACCGGAACCATGCTTCCTTCTTGTAATCTGATAAAGATTACACTATCAAGTTTGGGACCCAAATTGAAAGTCGCCACCAGACGTCGATACTGACAACTGAGCTGAAGAGCTGTTCATGAAGAGCAGCTCTTTTAGATGAGCTGAGCTGATCTGAGATGTTCATCATGTTGCGCTGAATTGCACGCCTCTAATGGAGCGCAGTTGCTTTACTATTTTCGCCATAACTTCCGCTACTGATGGCGCTGTCAAATTTTGTTTGAAAACTCAAGGGCTACTATGATTGTCGATGCAAAAGTAGTCTCATCATCAGATGTTAAGGTGAACAAATGAAAAATTGGTAGAATGTTAATTTTTTTGAAAGCTGGCGTCAAAAGTAGTTTATAGTGTATCGAGTGGAGATGGTGAACAATAAAACGGAAAATAGTCGGCACTCACTTGGAGAAACCAAACGCCATATCGACGGATCAATAAATAGGTCGGAGTCATTCGTTTTCTGAATAATAAATACATTCAGAACGGATCAGATTACTAAGCGAAACAATGGTAGCTACAAAAAGTACACGACAGATGTGTCAAACAAGCTTCAATTGTAAAGTGCAAAAAAAAATTACTATGTAACGATTTGCTCTTGCACTTATACAGAGTTCGAATGGCACATACAATTGGAACAAGAGGCTCGCACAAGGAAGCTGAACAGGAAGTGGTGCAAAACCTCGTTATGCACTGTGATGAATGATGAGACCTACTTCAAAATTGGCAAAAATATTTATTTTATCAGCAAGCGGATGCAGATGTGCCAGTGAATCTGTCAATCGATCCTTCCATCAAATCCAGGTCCCTCAACGGACTATTTTACGAGGAAGGCATTTCTGGAGGTCCTACAGAAATCCAGCCAATGTTGACAAACGTACAGATTTATCTGGAAAGGTACACAATTTTTCGTTATTTTTGGTACAGATTACATATTTTCGTCAGAAAGTACAGATTTTTTTCCGCGTGTAAAATTTTCTACTTTTTCACACAATGTTATTACTTGAAATCACTACAGATGCATCTCTTGATATGAATGAAAACAAAACAAAACGTATCTGTGAAACTTGATGTGAAGAACAGATTTGTTCATCATTGCTGCTTCTGTTACTGTCCTGCTCTCTTTTTCCAGCGCTTTATTAGCGTTATTAGAACCCTGGAATTCTACGATGGGCATTTACAAGATCTGGAGAACAAATTTGGTACTCTAATAATCAAATTGCTTCGGACGGAAATCACAGTTTCAAAAAACAAACATGTGTAGGATTGGTGGACAAAAATTGATACCTGAAAAAACTGACGGTTCGCTCGCATTTTCTGCGCTTTGATACCTTGTTTCTCACGTTCTCACTATGCCTCACTAGTTGGCAGCCGTCGAACAAATTTTTTTTTCTGAATATAATCAAAACAGGAATGAGCCTCGAAATCGGCTCAGTAACCACACGATGAACGCAGTTTTAAGATGGGAACATTTGATTAAACATCGTGGTGGCAACTCGAAAATTTGATTGAATGATAGTATGCAATCTAAATTTAAAAAGACTATGATTCGAGACTAGCAAATGTAAATGTATATTTACAATAAATAAAGTATTTACAGTAAGTAAATATAGGTATAATATTGTGTAGTATATAAATGAGTTTTTTTCATGCTAAAAAAACAGATTTTTCCCTACAATGAATAATTTCAATGGTACATATTTTTGGTACAGATTTTTTAAAGAAAAAGTATAGATGAGAAAGATTTTAACCCCTTCTGGTACAGATGAAAATGTGGCAACACTGAACCCAACACTGCTTTGGCAAGATATGGAATGCTACTGCTACTACCCGGCATACACTGGTTCAAGACCATTTTTTTAGTTATATACGAGGTTGACCCTACAAACACTCCAGAACTCCAGAACGCCCAATTACGAAATATTATGTCATTGTGAAAGTGAACCTTCAGAAAACTCCAAAAGTGGTCGAATGGCTAAAAATATCAAGATATGCCGGTCAATACTATTGCCCAGAACCTTATAAATGCGCCCCAAGGCATAAAGCTTCAATGAAGTGATTATGTCGATTAATGACTATATATCAGTTGTTGAATACAACGTTTAGCCCCGACCGATGTAGGGGACCGACAATCACTTTTTCGACTGGCCCACGGCCGGCGCGAAAAGACGGAAAATCCAGTGTCAGTCCTCAGGGATCGACGAGGGGCTCAAAGTGTTAATGATCTGCTGCATCCAAAGAGTCAGTATCTCATATCGACTATATCGCGAGAGCGGAAATATATTCACCAAAACAACTACTAACCCTACTAACATAGATCACGAGTTAAATGTTTCGTAAACTCATTTTGTGAGATCGAAAATGATAATACAATTTATAAGGATTATGAATTATACATGACATTATGAATTGTAAACCTTGTGAAGCACCAATGCGGCGTTTTTGAGGCATCCGTTGATGTATTGCTATCCGTTCTTATTGTTGGTTATGATGATCGAAGTCTTCTCGCCACAACTGCAGATTCCCTGCCAGATCGACAACTTACCGACAAACTCGTCCGGAAAAACAAAATTATATTTCCAGGGGACATCTCCACGACCCCTGGTTACACAAAACTTCTGTCACGGAAGCTGTTTGATATCCAAGTTAACCCATTTTAGGCCAAGCGTTTGAAAAATCGAACAGCAACTTTGTTAATTTTCCATGGCTTTGGAAAGCAACCATATGGTAAGTTTTTGGCATAAAATTATAATTTAGTTTATAAGCTACCACTTGACATCAATTTCATTCAGTTTTGTATAACTATATTGGGCAATAAATTCGGTTTAAAGTAACGATGTACGGAAAGTACATAACCTCACATAACCTTACAAAAACAAAACCTTATAAAATTCAAAATATGTATAGTTTTCTGCAGTATTACTTCGATAAAAGAACACAAATTGTGATGTAAGAAAAAAACCATTAGATTAAACCTTCTGCAGGAACAAAAAAGTAGGTTTTGGCCAATGTTTTTGTTAGGCAATTTTTCGATTTTTTGTAATTTTCCAGAAAACGGAAGAACCGCAAAAAATAATTTTTGAAGATTGGGTTTTCTGTAACGTCATTAATCAAAATAACACCAATGGTTTTCATTAAAAAAAAAATTTTACGGTTTGGTCATTAATTAGATAACATAAGTTTCATAAGAATGCATCCGTTTAATTTGGTCAGTGCCTGGTCATACAGTTTTCGCACCAGTGTTTTTTCTGTACGGTCTTGTTTGATTTCTTAATATCCCGATACTTGAAGAAACCTTCCCTGATACCGATATTCCGACCTTACTGCAGACAGCACTAAATTCGTTCCACATCCAAAAGTCTTTGAAAACCTTAAGATGTTCTGACGCAGTTTTCGGTCCACTGTATCGCTTCGACGCCTTGATTGTATCTTTCGGAAAACAGACAAACGTATCTTTAAATATATCCACTGCACAGACGGTCATTTTGGGCATTTTCAACTCCTTTGCGATTCTTGTAGCTAACTATGTCGGAATTTCATAACCTTATGCAGTATTAATTGTCTTTTTTCATCCATCGTGAGGCAATTTAAGAAAAATACCAACTTTTTTTCAAAAATGTTGCAGAGTATTTCAAGAGCAAACTTGGTAAACAAACTGCTGCAAAAGATTCCAGAACCGACAGTTGGGAGCGCTCTACTGGACAAAAAAAACACATACCGATTCTAAATTGGCAGAATTTATAGTGTGTTTTACTTATTGTAAAATTATTGTTTCAACCTTACTTCTTACCATAGTCTATTGTTCTTTTTTTTTCACCAATATCCTAAATTTTGTTTTCACTTGGACTTCTTCTCGTCGCTTGCAGTTTCACCGTTTTGGTTTCATTTACCCTACATAATCGACCAATATTCTACAGTCGGGGCATTGAGCGAGTTCCAGTACTTGGGTAGCACATTGTGGGCCGTATTTGAATAGTGACACCTGGCCAAGTCTGGCCAGCAAATACAATCAACAAATACAATGTTGCTGCAGACAAGACATCAACCTCTTCTGAAGGCTCTCATTTCGATAGATTTATTGATCCATGATTCCAGATATTACGAAGAGAACATTAAAGTTGTCCAGGATGTTGTCCGAAAACGACCTTGTAGTAAGTTTCATCATTTCATAACGACGTATTCTTGTTTCGTCATCCAATGGCCGTGAAACTTCCTTGGACGTAGGTTTTTCTCCGCATTGGGCACAACTTGTACGTTGAAACTTCATATACCAGCCTTCTTCTTTGCTTTCGGGACACATTATTGCGAAACTTCTGACATTTGCGCCGCGTCTCTCGGTTAAAACATCGTTAGAAAGAGTGATAAATTTCGTTTTTTCAGAATAAACTGCCTCTGTTTTTTGTCAATCAGTCGGTCAGTCGATCTATGAATCGTTGTAGGACTTCACTGATCGTAGATTTGGAATAACTCAACAGCCAACGTTGGATATTCCGATGTTCTCATTAGAGATGGGCAAACCGTTCACGAACGGTACGAAAGAACTAGTTCGCCGAAAAGAGTGAACGAACGGTCGTTCTTTTTCAAAGAACGATAGTTCTTCCCACGAACTGATTGCGAGCGAACGGTTTGTGAACGAATTGATTCCGTAAGAACGGTTTGAGAGTGAACTGTTCGAGAGTGAACTGTTGGAGAGTGAACTGTTTGTGAACGAACTGTTTGCGAGTGAACTGTATGGGAAAGAACTGATTGAGAGTGAACGAAGTGTTTGCGGGCAAATTGTTTGCGAACGAACGAGTGCAGCTGAACTGATTTGCGCTGGATGGAATGGATAAATATAACGAGAACGCTTGTAAGGAAAATAAAATGATTTGTCATTCATGAGCAAAACGCATGAAACGCAGGGTTTATTTTGTTAATGTATTCTCAATTTTGGGTTAAAAATTAAATTAGATTTTCGTAGTTTTAAAAGCAAAACATCATATACATATCATATACTTTCTGATTATCAGAAAAAAATCTGGGGGAAGCTGGGGCGATTCATGGATTAGGTAAACATAAAATTTTATAGTGAGGGCATGTTGAGAAAAAAGTTTTTTCGTTGCTCTCAATTCATTGTTTGGCCTATTGCGTGTACGTGTTATCGTGATTGTTTGTATGATTGATTGTTAGTGAAAATCGCTGCTGATTTTTTTTCCTGAATGAACATTATGAAGTGTTGTCCAAAAAAAAGAATATGAAAAATTGCACATATTTTGTGCGCATCAAATTATTATATAAACTTTTGTCGAACGATAAACATATTTTCACATAAAGTTTGCGACTTTTAATGAAGCAGCTTATCTTTCCCCACTAACTTTCAAACATATAAATCCCATACGTACACTGTCCAATCCAACGATATCAATTAATAGCTGTCTATTGATGTTAAGTTCCAGCCAACATTCTATGTTGTTCTTAATATCGCTGAACGAAAGAGCGAAAGAACGGTTCAAAAGAACTGATCCACTTAGATGAACGGTTAGTGAGTGAACCGTTCATCAAAGTGAATTGTTTTGCCCATCTCTAGTTCTCATTGCGCACGTGCAGAATCGCTTCGCGTGATGTAAACAACTTATCTTAAGTTGACAACAAAATCCTACTGTGATTCCAACTGATCGTGATGAAATTTTTGGAGAATATTGGCACTAGTCGTGCACTAGTACGACAAACGGTCTCGTGAGAGATATTTAATTCACGGGCTTTTTCTCTCAAACTTAAATGACGATTTCCAGGTCGTTCTTGACGTGGCAAATCGTTCATCACTACTCGACCGTCTTTGAATGCCTTATACCTTCCATTCACCCGTGTTTTCGACACCAAATGTATTCTGCTATATTTGAAATTTTTCAGTACGTAAAATTTTGTTTGCAACACAAAATTTCACATTATATTTTTGACCAATAGAATTATACATATCAAAAAACGCCGAGCAAAAAAAATGTTTACTTGTTCCTAATGACTCTGTAAGCAAACTAAATGACAGATCGCGCTCAGATTTGACATTAAGTCCACTGAGAGTAGTACTTAAAAAAAATTGAAAAATGTTCAGCAAGAAGATTTAAAATTACACATTTCCGGTATATATTTGACAGAATGTACTGCAAACAATAAAAAAACCCAAATTCATGAAAACCTACAAATTTTCACGAAAAACAAAAATCTGGCATCTCTTGCTAGTGAAGGTAGAGGTTGTGCGCCGCTGGAAGGACCCGTCCAGATAGCGTGTGCGGTTGTTGGCTTCTTTTGTTTTAGAGCAGCATCCTTCGGTTGTCTGATGAAACGAGAAGCATCCACATTCAAGCGTTCCGTCATTACACCACCCCCGCCTATCGGAACCGGCTCCCCTGTGGACTTGTGGCAAGCCGCACACGATGAGAAAATAACTTTTCACTTATTTGAATACATTTTTCAAACTTCCGACTTGGAGTGTGCTACGAAATTGTTTATGAACAACAGCCAGGGAAGTTCATTGTGAGCGGTTTTCTGATTCGTATTTGGTACCTTCCGATGATTCGCACCCGTACACGCACTTTGTCCTCGGTTGTTGTAGGAGCACATGTTCAACAGTGTGGTTTCCGGTTTGGGGGGTATTGACCGAGCACTTTTCCTCCGTAGTTGGGCAACTAAACTTGTGACACGTGTTTGCCATTTTACGAAATGTAAATTCCGCATCCTGAGTTTGAACCGTTTCAATTTATTCTTCCTGTGGCAGGAATTATTCCACATTTGGGCGGTTGAACTTGACAAGCTGATTCGCAGATCGATTACGATTACGGTAAAAGGCAGCTTATCATCGCGATAAAATATTGTCCCCTTTCGACATGGATGAGCTCAGCAGATTATAACTGCCTGCTTTGGATTCAACACTAACCTGTTTAATCATCCATTGACAAAGTAACACGTATCATGATTAAATCATTTGTCCCAACGTTTCCATT
The DNA here is from genome assembly GCF_029784135.1 of Toxorhynchites rutilus septentrionalis. NCBI lineage: Eukaryota > Metazoa > Arthropoda > Insecta > Diptera > Culicidae > Toxorhynchites > Toxorhynchites rutilus. The sequence continues at coordinate 149,393,674 of NC_073744.1, forward strand.
AGTCATCATAACTCCCCACCGTTGGGGAACACATATATACATAAGTTAATGAGTTGTGAAAAGTGCCGGGATAATTTGCCAAGTCATAACACCATATTGATCCGCCTCCCTCGAGTGTGATGGGACTGCTCGAATGATTGATGGTATTTTCTCCCGTAGGTTGCCACCGTCGTTCGTATGCGGTGAGCCTGGTTGTGGCTTCCATTTATATGGGTGGATAACTCTCGTAATAGCATTATATGCTAAACGTTTTGCCATTGTACTAATTGAAGAAATACATTTGCATAATTTAATTGTAACTCAAAAATGCCGTACATACGTATATTGAAACTTAAAATTCAAATTGTAAAAGTATGAAATGCTGAAACTTTCTTAAGCCTCTTGACTGAATCATTACTATTCAAGTCACGGAGTGGCAACGTTAAAATGGAATGCAGTAGAGGAAAGGATGCTCGGTGTCCTTCTTGGAAATGGTTTCGCCAAAAGAGAACTGTAACCATCTTCATTGCAACAAAGCTTCGCAAGCTTTTGTTTCTCCGTTGTTTTGTGTACTGACAATGTCAAATTTGAGCTAGGGTTGGATTTTAAGCTCGCTCGCGTTGGTGGAACCAATAGCAGATGTAAATATTTATTCTAACCGAAAAGGTTCGATATCGCTCCCGAGCGTTAAATTAATGGCGACCAGGCACCTTGTTTATTGAATAGATTAAGGGTGCCGTATAAACTCGCGAACGACCGTTCTCGAAGCTGTAAATTGTTGGATAAACCCCGGTGCAATCGTTGACTGGCTGCTCTCGCCAGCATGCTGTGTATTAACTTGATTTTCAACCGCGCGTAAATCCCATATTCAAATCGCTGTTTTCGGAAGAGTGTAGCACAATGGCGACGCTGCCAAAACACCGATACCAACGGTGACGTACAACACAGATCTGCGGTTTCCCAGGCATCAAGAACCATTGCAGATTAGCCACCGAACCTTCGCCCCGACGCTGCTGGAAGCTGCTCTCGAAACTGTGATCTGCGATAAGGCGCACTGAGCCTATGCCTAACCAATACAAATTATTGTCAAATGATCACAACTCTTACCGGCGGAGAAGATGGATGCGCTTGCGGGCCTTCTTCGCTGTTATCCTCCCGATGATATCGGTAAAAAACGTTATCAAATCACACTTTGCTCCAAGTAGAGGGGTGTAAAACAGGAAAAAAGCGTACAGACACACAACGGAAGCGGAACGGGATAGCTCTCTCTCAAAGGGACGAATATATTTTTTTGTAGAATATGCTTATGTTCCCACCCAACGGAGCTAATATAATATGTGAAAACATAGTTTACACCGAGGCCATTTGTTTTACTTGCTGATTTTTCCCTTTCCTCGCATATATACGAGCAGAGTGTTCAGCAGGGATACGACGCTTCAAGTGTGGAGTGTGTGAAATATGATTATTGTTGTTAATACGATTTACGAAAAATGATATTTGCGAATCTATCCAACGGATGCAAAGAGAGATTTCTACTGCGTCCGTTTTGTTAACTTATTCCAGGATAACGGTGCAGAGGTAATTGAGATGGGACAACAATTGATGCATATTTTGAAATTAATTAATACTTGTTGTTTGTTTTATCATTTATGTTTTACATAGTGCTCACTTTGACTGAGTTTGATCATGTTTTGAACCAATTAATATCGATAGTAGAGATTTCCATAATGCTTTCTTATTTCACTGTTAAATATCGGAATCTCACTCTTTATCTCCATACACCTTCAACATCTTTTTTTCCAAAATATATATTTTATTAAGGCACCTACGGCGTTAGCCTGACGGGGCCGGGAGTTCAATATTTTGATAATTTTTGTCTCACGACTATGTGAGTAATATGTAACCGATTACTCGCGGTTCAACACCTTGACCATCATGCAACGTTCAGAGTCTACTTTTTCTGTAGAAAGCCAATGTAAATCGAATATATTTTATCATGAATTCAAGTAGCTCGACATTCTTCGGGTTCATCGAACCAAGGTTAATAATATACACAAAAATATTACCCACCATTTTACGAACAATGAATTATTAATCGGACATTACCTACACATGTCATTCATTAGTATTTTAAGATAATCCGAAACTTTCCGAAACGAAACCTCGAAGATAATGATAAGTGTCGCCATCTTCCGATCATCCCCTCTCCTTTCATTCTGATAAGTGCTTACCATCGGCAAAAATAGAATAATTCTCAATACAGGTCGGACTCCATTATATATAATCGCAATTTCACGTTCAACGTTAATTTTCGAATCCAATACATAATCGAATCACAAAAAAGCTATTTTTTTATTAATGTTTGACATTCATACATTAATGAAAAAAATGTTTTCTTGGGATTCGATTATATATAGGATTTGAATATAATTGTTGAAAAAAAATGGTCGACTTTATATAATCGAGTCCGACCTGTATACATCGACTCACCTTGTCCGTCCTGGGAGTTCGAACTTGAACAATGTTAGCTGGTACTCAATATGAAGTTACCTCACAGCTATTCCAGTCCTGGCTTTGGTATCGTTAGATTAGATTGGACATTTTCCAATTTATATGGAATGTTTTTTTGTTGATTACTTCTTTTTTAAGAAGCGCAAATAGTATGTAAAAATATGTTTCTCACCCAAACAATGTAATAATTTGATTCGCGCCATTTTTCGTGATCTCATACTTTATTCAACCATGCATCAGTTCACACTTTTTCTTAGCGAATATGAATGTCTAGTGAACCTGTTCACGAGTTAATACATATCTGAAGTTTATAATTAATTAACAGATCTTTCATAACATTATATGATACAGGGCGTTTCAAAAGAAATAAATTTCGACCAGTACGACAACCATTTAAAAAGTAAAACGACCGCAAAGGGTTAAATATCATATTTAATAGCAGTACAATCCGAAAAAAACCGTAACGACATACAGTAAAACCTGTTTTTGTGCGGTTTTCTGTTCTTGTGCGGTTTTTATCGGACCGCCCTCGTATATTCATGGTTCAGTAGCACATCATTCGTTCCCAAGCAGCTCGCTTGTAATCAGCTCATTACAGCACATTGCATGCAGAGAGTAAAATTTAAAAAACATACCTACTCAATTCGCTAAATTGTTCCCTTGTTTCGCTATATCCACTGTTTGTGTTGTAATCAAAAAAAATTTGAATACTTTTCCTATCTAATCTATATATATATATATATATATATATATATATATATATAAAAATGGAGTGATGTCTGTCTGTCTGATTCTTATAGACTCGGAAACTACTGAACTGATCGACATGAAAATTGGTATGTAGGGGTTTTTGGGGCCGGGGAAGGTTTTCGTGATATTTTGAGACCCCTCCCCCCTCTCTAAGGGGGGGCTGCCATACAAATGAAACACAAATTTCTGCATTACTCGGAAATTAACCAAGCAAACGAAACCAAAGTTGGCATGTGAAAGTTTTAGGGTGCAATAAATGTTTCTATGATGGTTAGACAGTCCTTCCCCCACTCAAAGGGGGGGCTGCCATACAAATGAAACACAAATTTCTGCATTACTCGAGAATTAATCAAGCAAATGAAACCAAATTTGGCATGTGGAGGTTTTAGGATGCAATTAATGTTTCTATGGTGATAAGATACTCCTTCCCCCTCTCTTAGAGGGGGCTGCCATACAAATGAAACACAATTTTTTGCATTGCTCGGAAATTAATCAATCAAACGAAACCAAAGTTGGCATGTGAAAGTTTTAGGGTGCAATAAATGTTTCTATGATGGTTAGACAGTCCTTCCCCCACTCAAAGGGGGGGCTGCCATACAAATGAAACACAAATTTCTGCATTACTCGAGACTTAATCAAGCAAATGAAACCAAATTTGGCATGTGGAGGTTTTAGGATGCAATAAATATTTCTATGGTGTTAAGATACTCCTTCCCCCTCTCTTAGAGGGGGCTGCCGTACAAATGAAACACAAATTTTTGCATTACCCGAGAATTAATCAAGCAAATTAAACCAAACTAGGCATATGGAAACTTTAGGGTGCAATGAATGTTTCTATGGTGGTTAGATACCCCTCCCCCCTCTCTTAGGGGTGGCTGCCATACAAATAAAACACAAATTTCTGCATTACTCGAGAATTAATCAAGTAAATGGGCGGGACGAAGTTTGCCGGGTTAGCTAGTGGTATATAACATAACATATATTGCAATAATCCTTTAATTTTTCGTAGAGTGACCCCCCTATATAGAACGTCAAAAGTATGTCAACTTTTGAAAAAAAAACAATTAACTAATAATCAGACATCACGTTCACATACGTTTTTCCAATATGACCAATAGGTTATTAGGAGAGAATCGCTTTGAGCCTCGGATGGAATATTAGAAGGATGGTGTTCAAGACACCTCCACATTGTTGACGTAGAACTTAAAAATATAAAAATTATTATTGTTAATTTTACTCCAAAAAAACGTCACATGTTTTCTGATATGCCACCTTTACTGAAAAGCGCAATTCTATGTTAGCAATTATGAGCGGTTGTGTTAGGGACACGTTCGCTTTTTTACTTTGAACTACGAATTTATTTGATCCTGTTTATCACTGTATCAAAATACTAGTATTGACTTTGTGGCTGACTTTTCGATTCATTCTTGCCCTCGCAAGATCAGTTTACATATTTTGCCAAATCACGTACTGCACCGAGTTTACAACGCGAACGTTTGTCTTCTTTGTATTATATAGTCTCCAAACGTTGAAGTTTATCGCCTCTAGCCTTGAAAAAGGTCAATTATAAAAATCACTACCAACTAACTTTTGTGACTGTATGAAAGCCGATGCGGCGAATAATTTTATCGAGCCGGAGATGAATGAATCCGGAGCAAGACTGTGTAATAGGAATGAAGCTCATTTGTTGAATCATAGAACCTTTACATTCGGAGAGTTCATTCGCCTATGTAATAGAAATTGCGAATGTTTTTTTTCATACCTTCATAAGCAGCAAACGGGCAGAGCACAAATCGCACTATTTCCTCTCTTTCAAGTCTCCGTAGAACAAATATAGCAATTACAAACGAATTTGTGAAAAAATGGGAATAATTACTCAATTTATTACATTTAACGACTGAGGAATCGTACCGTGTTGCTCATCAAACAAATCTTAGATAATTTCCGATTTGGTTGGTGTTCAAATATTCATAATTTGTTTGCAGTAAGAATCGTTCATTTTTTAAAACGTAACACGTTTTCTTATTCGGCAGGCTTACTAAATAATACAGTTCTACGTAAAGAAAACGAGTAAATTTTCAGTATTAGGAAAATGCTGGCTGGCTGGAGCGAAACTAAAATGTAAATCTCAAATAACATCGCTTTACACTCTCGCCCAATGTAATTATGCCTCGCCGCCACGTCAGGTGTTCGTTTTAATCATTTTTTATTTATTTATAATGATACTACATCCCATTGAGAGATTAGATCTTATACACAATTTTTCGCCAATAGTCCCGATCCATGACCATCTTTGCAGGGCTGCTGTCCGGCAATCTTGCAACATGCCCTGCCCATCGCACTCGTCCAGCCTTGGTGACTTTCTGAATGCTGGGTTCGCCGTAGAGTTGCGCCAGTTCGTGGTTCATTCTCCTTCTCCATACTCCGCTTTCCTGTACACCACCGTATATTGTTCTGAGCACTCGGCGTTCGAAAACTCCAAGCGCTTGTGAGTCCTCTTCAAGCATCGTCCATGCTTCGTGCCCATAGAGAACAACCGGTCGAATTAGGGATTTGTACATGGTACATTTCGTACGGGGTCGGAGTTTGTTGGACCTCAAGGATTTGCGGAGCCCATAGTAGGCACGACTTCCATTGACAATGCGTCTTCGAATTTCACGGCTGTTGTTGTTGTCAGTTGTTATCAACGAGCCAAGGTAGACAAATTCCTCTACCACCTCGAGCTCGTCGCCGTCGATCACAACACTACTACCAAGAAGAACTCTGTTGCGATCAGTCCCTCCAGCTAGCATGTATTTAGTCTTAGACGCATTGATCCCAAGCCCAATCAGCCCTGCTTCGTGTTTCAGTCGGGTATACAAGTCGGCTACCGTCGCATGTGTTCTTCCGATTATGTCCACGTCGTCGGCGAAGCAGATAAACTGACTAGACTTGTTGAAAATCGTGCCCCGCATGTTGAAACCCGCTCCCCGCATAACACCTTCCAGCGCCACGTTGAAGAGCAGACAGGAGATTCCATCGCCTTGTCGAAGTCCCCTGTGAGTCTCAAATGATTCCGACAGCTCACCTGAGATCCGCACACTGCACCGCACAACCGTTCATCGTTGCCTGAATCAGTCTTGTCAGTTTTCGGGGAAAGCCGTGTTCGTCCATGATCCTCCATAGCTGTCGTCGGTCGATTGTATCATATGCGGCCTTGAAGTCGACGAAGATGTGGTGTGTAGGGACCTGATACTCGCGGCACTTTTGGAGGATCTGCCGCAGTGTAAAAATCTGGTCCGTCGTCGAGCAACCGGGCATGAATCCGGCCTGATAACTTCCCACAAATCTACTTACTATTGGCGATAGGCGGCGGAAGAGGATCTGAGACAAAATTTTGTAGGCACCATTCAGGATTGTGATGGCACGATAGTTCCCACAATCCAACTTGTCGCCTTTTTTATAGATTGGGCAGATTACCCCGTCCTTCCACTCCTCCGGTAGCTGTTCTGTGTCCCAGATCCTGACTATCAACCGGTGCATACACTCTACAAGTTTTCTCGGACCTCCCTTGAAGAGCTCCGCTACGAGGCCATCCTTACCAGCTGCTTTGTGGTTCTTGAGCTGATTAATGGCCTCCCTAACTTCACCCATCGTCGGGGGTGGTACGTCGTCGTTGTTCATTGCACCGGTGTAGTTCTCCTCAACGCCGTCTAGGTCTCCAGTCTGCTCGCTGTTCAGGTGTTCCTCGTCGTGCTGCCTCCACCTTTCGATCACCTCGTGTTCGTTCGTCAAGATGCCTCCTTCCTTGTTTCTGCACATTTCGGCCCGCGGCACAAAGCCTTTGTGCGAGGCGTTTAGTTTCTTGAAAAACTTCCGCGATTCTCGAGAACGATAAAGCAGCTCCATCTCCTCACACTCTTTCTCTTCCAGGCGGCGCATTTTTTCCGGAAAGAGATGTGTTTGCTGCTTTCGTTTCAGTCTGTATCGTTCCACGTTTTGTCGAGTCGCTCGTTGCAGCATGGCTGCGCGTGCTGCATCCTTCTCGTTCAGGAGCGCTCGGCACTCGTCGTCAAACCATTCGTTCCGTTGTCCTCGTTGTTCATACCCGATGACGGTCTCTGATGTGCTGCTAATTGCTGATTTTAAGAAGTTCCAGTATTCATCGAGGGGAACAGCATCCAGTTCGTCTACCCCCGGTAACGCAGCTTCAAGACGCTGCGAGTATGTTGCAGCAACGTTCGGCTCCTGTAGTCGTCGTAGGTGGTACCGTGGTGAGCGCTGGTGTCTTATGTTATTGACGACTGACAGTTTAGAACGCAGTTTAACCATCACCAAGTAGTGGTCTGAATCAATGTTAGCGCCACGATAGGTTCTGACGTCGATGATATCCGAGAAGTGCCGACCGTCGATCAAAACGTGGTCAATTTGTGTTTCTGTTTGCTGTGGTGATCTCCAGGTGTAACGGTATTGGAGGCTGTGCTGGAAGGAGGTGCTACGTATGGCCATGTTCTTGGAGGCAGCGAAGTCGATAAGTCTTAGGCCGTTTTCGTTGGTTCGCTGATGGGCGCTGAACCTACCAATTACCAGTCTGAATTCCTCCTCCTGGCCGACCTGAGCGTTCAAATCACCGATGACGATTTTGATGTCGTGTTTTGGGCAGCGATCGTATTCACGCTCTAGCTGCGCGTAGAATTCTTCTTTATCGTCATCGGTGCTAGCTAGATGGGGGCTGTGGACGTTAATAATGCTGATATTGAAGAAGTGGCCTCTCATCCTCAATCTGCACATTCTTTCATTGATCGGCCACCAACCAATCACCCGTTTTTGCATCTCCCCCATCACGATGAAAGCTGTACCCAGCTCGTATGTGTTGCCGCAGCTCTGATAGATGGTATATCCACCATGGAACGATCGCACCATCGAACCTTTCCAGCACACCTCCTGCAGCGCTACGATGTTGAAATTACAGGCTCTCAATATTTCCGAAAGAACTCGGGTACTTGCAAGAAAATTGAGAGACTTGCAGTTCCATGTTCCGAGTTTCCAATCTCTAGTCCGTGTTCTTTGCGTGGGTCTAGTCCGATTGTCCTGTCTCGAATTTCTTTGTGAATTTCCTGTGCGGATGGCTTGCAGGGCCTGCACAAGCCCCCTGTCTCGCCGAAGGACCGTCGTGCACAGCTCTTTTTAGAGTCCTTGCTGGCACGAAGACAGTGATCAGCCGCCCCTAACATGAGGATCAGACGCTGTTTTGAGCCACACCTCCATGGTGAACAGACGCTCGGATAGGCCCCCTTCCCTGTCAGCATACGACCATGATCCCGCCGGGGTTGGTTACCCGATCTTCACTATGGTTACTCGTACCCCAGCCGGCACCACGGGGAGGTAGGGATAGGAGTTTTAATCAGCTCTGTTTTTGAAGCACAGAACAAACGTTCTGCAATATGGGAATGCGTCAAATTTTCGCCTATCTGAGCTATCTACGGAGCGAGAAACCGTGAAGTATAGCGAATTCAACAGATCATAGATAACGTCCGATTCAGTTGATGCGCAAATCATCAAAATCCGCCATTGTCTGTTCCGTTTTGGCAGAATATAAAATTCGGTCAAAACAACCCGGAACAATCGTGCATCAGGAAAGGCGGCTGATGTTCGCGTAAATCTTCTGGTTGACGGTCTCGTTTGTGATAAAAATGTCGCGTTTCAAGCCATAGATGCAAATAGTCTGCTACACGAAATATATCTTAGCGAACTTTGACAGTTTCACATGTTTAAAAATATGTGTCACCTTTTCCTTGAAAGCTATCTTATATGTCGACAGTCTGGCTCTTCACGACACTCCCAGCACGTGTGCAACATCTAGGACGAAGATTTTGCGATTTTTGTCTTTCAATTCTCTCCGAACCTGGTTGACAAGAAACATTCCCCGAACACTTTTATTACGTTGGGAACGGTTCATTTGACCACTTTAAACGATTTCCTTAACTTAACTAACAAAAAGCAAAAACCGAATATGAACCAAAACACGTATAAGAAAAGCAGTTGTAAAAATTAACTGAACATTCAAAATAGCCGTACTTGTCAGCATAAGTGAGAGACATGAGTACCAACAAAATTCCCTAAACAAATCTAGAATCTAATATACACCACCCGCGTAAATTCGAAAGTCGCGATACTTTGCGATACTGTTCGAAAACGTGGTAAAGTTTAAGAGGACCAGGTAAAAAGAGAGAATAAACTTTCTAAGCGTAAGTCGAGCCATTTCATAACGCGAAAATATAATACAGAAACTCAGAAGTTAGGATATTCAAACTCATTAGACTCAAACTCATCAAACTCAGATGGCTTACCTATATATGATCCTAACGTTGATTAGACTAGCCTTGGGACTATTACCTAGAACAGAGTCTGAAAACATACCGAATTCATCACGATCAAAAATTTTTTTTCCAATTAAACTTCTTCAGCTTAATGATTCAGGGTTTATGTGTCAAGTTGGCAGCACTGTTAGTGGGCATTCATCCCCAGTTTCAAGTTGCTCATAGTCGTAAGTCCATTCACAGTTTACTATTGCGGTGATTTTCATAACTTGCAGGAAAATAGCCGTGAGCACTAACGTGTCATTCAGATTTGTTCTCTTCAAGGACGATTTTCTTGCAATTGTTCTTAAACCGCGATGACCACGTTGAAGTGTCGGCTTCTGGTGGCGATATCCGTTAAGGACTAGGAGCATTCCCGAAACAATCTGCTGCCAAAACATCCCAAAGTCGACCATTAGGATCGCTACAGTGAAATGAACAGTACGTGAACTGAGCTTCATACTGCCCAAATTTACACGGTTGACATAAGCGCCATATAAGTTTTTTAATTGAATTAAAATATCAAAAAATTATATTTATTAAACAGAGCCAGTTTATTCTATATAAGTTGTTCCCAGCCATGATTATTCAGCAGACAAGAAAAAAGCGTTTTCTAACACCGAGTTGTGTTGGTGGTTACGTCAATCATGCTTATTTTGACAGTACGCTATCACACTACTTTACACTTGTACTTCCGACTGCTGCTGAACAAAACAAACCTCCGAGATGAACTATGTTTTATTGGTTTTATTTCTGAAAATTATAGTTGTATGAAAGTTATGAAACATAACCCAACCATACCCATTCATTTATCCGCAAGCCATATAAAAACCAAACAAAATTGTCAAGTGATTAAATATTCTATCAACAAACATTGATAAAGGGTGTGTCACATCAAATTGCATCACGGAAAAAACGCTGTAGAAATTCGCCCAGTAGACCGATCCCTTTGGAAATTTTAGACAGTAAAATAAAAACTATTAAACAACTTTTGGCATTTTTCTTTTTATTCATACTTCGAGTCCAAGCCCGTATGCTCGCACCTTCCTCTTTACCCCGTCCATAAGGTTCTGTACAACGTCAGGTTGTAGTTTTTTTTGAACAGAAATCCATTTTCTCTTGAAGTCCGCCTCCGATTTGACAACTTTTGGGTTCTTCCGGAGGGCCTGCTTCATAATCGCCCAATATTTCTCTATTGGGCGAAGCTCCGGCGCATTGGGCGGGTTCATTTCCTTTAGCACGAAGGTGACCCCGTTGGCTTCGTACCACTCCAACACGTCCTTTGAATAGTGGCACGAAGCGAGATCCGGCCAGAAGATGGTCGGGCCCTCGTGCTGCTTCAATAGTGGTAGTAAGCGCTTCTGTAGGCACTCCTTAAGGTAAACCTGCCCGTTTACCGTGCCGGTCATCACAAAGGGGGCGCTCCGCTTTCCGCAAGAGCAGATCGCTTGCCACACCATGTACTTTTTGGCAAACTTTCCTGCTTGCGAATCTCCTCCGGAACGCTGAATTTGTCCTCTGAGGAGAAGAACAACAGGCCCGGCAGCTGACGAAAGTCCGCTTTGACGTAGGTTTCGTCGTCCATTACCAGGCAATGCGGCTTCGTCAGCATTTCGGTGTACAGCTTCCGGGCTCGCGTCTTCCCCACCATGTTTTGCTTTTCGTCGCGGTTAGGGGCCTTCTGAACCTTGTATGTACGCAGGCCCTCCCGCTGCTTGGTCCGCTGGACGAATGAACTTGACAAATTCAGCTTATTGGCGACATCCCGGACCGAACTTCTCGGATCACGTCTAAACTGTTTAACTACGCGCTTGTGATCTTTTTCACTGACGGAGCATCCATTTTTGCCGTTCTTCACCTTCCGGTCGATGGTTAGGTTCTCGAAGTATCGTTTTAGTACTCTGCTGACCGTGGATTGGACGATTCCCAGCATCTTACCGATGTCCCGATGTGACAACTCCGGATTCTCGAAATGAGTGCACAGGATTAATTCACGACGCTCTTTTTCGTTCGACGACATTTTTCTAAATTCACGAAAAATTGACAGTGAAGCATGGCCAACGTGATCTATACACTCTTATCTGATTATAAGCGAGAGCTGAAGATATAATTCCTAAAAATTAAATTTCTACAGCGTTTTTTCCGTGATGCAATTTGATGTGACACACCCTTTATGTAAAATTTCAACCATAACCACATACACACACACTTTCCACAGTCTGCTCGGTAGAGGTCGAGCGTGCATCTCGTCACCATGAAACGTATCGTTCGACTACTTCCGCCCCAGAGCATGAACATGGAAAAACGCGTTCCACCATTTATCAGGCCTAAATTCATTTATTTGGTCACAATCACCTCAGGGTGTGGAAAGTGGAAAGCGGACACATTACGAGACGGCAGCTGTCAGGGCGGCATGTTTATGAAAGTCGACCTAACCTAAACTCGGCAGTCGAAATATTTTATAGGTGGGGTGGGGAGGGTGGTGAAAGGGGTCACTAACTATCCCGGGAGACCTAGTCATGTTGTAATAGATTCAAACCTTCACTCCATGTTCTATCCACACACACACATACGACCATTCGGCTACATTTTTCGTCAACTGGGTGGCTACTAAGCGCCCAGTAGTGAATATTTGCGAAAAATGCCTTGTTTCGGTTAGGATGGGGTTGTTTTTCTACCCCCAAGCACACATGTGCTCTGTCCAAGCGGGAAATTTTCGGGGAGAATCGTTCCAGCTAGTTCGTATGCTTTTTTCGTACTGTTGCTATAAACCATCACATGTCGGCAGTAGGATATGCGTACTGCAGTTTCGGTAGTTTTTTTGTTCACTACATCTATGCCTCCGTCATCATGGCCAAGGCATGATTTATTAGTCATGCGATTGTCCTGGTTATGTGGTAGAGCAGACTGCGTGTGTGAGGCTTCACGTGATTGAATTGTTCGTGTCCCGCATTGGCTATGTTAGGTAAATCGTTAGGAATGTAAAAAAGGGCACAGTGGCATTCAAAGAGCTGATAGTCAGCCCTTCTATCATCATTTTGCTTGCAGAGATGACATAGAACCGTGCTATCAGTTAGAAATTGTTTGAGTCCAGAAAGTGAAAACGTTTACACGCAAAATTGTACTGACAGTTAATTGGAATTGTTCATTTTGCTAAGATGTTCAGTTCAACACAGGATTTAAGTTCTAATGAAAATGAACCAAGCTATGCGCAAGACAAAGTTCAAATAGAGACGTTTTTTTGATTTCGTAAGGAATTAACTTCAACATTTTCAGATTATCCTATTCAAAGAATGTCAGTCGTTTTTGATGTTTTTATTGGCCATTTTGAAGGCTAAGGGTAAATGGATTTCGAAGCTTAATGACTATATCTCACAATCTCACTACAGTCAGCAAGCAGTCAACAGGTTTTCTTAAGAGTAAGAGTTAACTTTAAAAATAATTCTAAGGGAGTCTTTTTCAAAAACTACGAGAGAGTTACTTTATGATCTTCTCATTGTACTTTTTCATGGCTAGAATGAACTTATAATTTCAGAATCTATGTAACAAAAAGAAAAAGATTTCTATTCATATATCGCACCAGCCAGCGAGCAGTAAACAGTATTTCTTGGGACTGAAAGCTAATTTGAAATTTTGATTTTTTTTTTATCTTCTAATTGGATTTTATAAGGCTAGAGCTGAATGAACTGTGATGTTTAAAATATATATGATACGGAGAAGAACAAGAAAAGGCGTGCAAGCAAGAGCCCCAGGACGCTTTTCACCATACATTAAGACACTTAGAGGATCTTTAAAGTTATACTCAAATTTACCATGACAATAAATATACCATGACAGCGGGTGATATTGAAATTATTGAAATATTGGGCAATCATCAAGAAAAAGGTTAAGCAACAGGAAAAATGAATTGGAATGCTGCACAGACCCACAGCTATGGGAACGTATTGGCCATTGAGGGTGACCAGTAGCGTTTGCACCAGTTGATGGCGGTAATTCCCAAGAAATAGTATAAATAGAACGTAGGCTATTTCGATTGCTTATGGTCTGAATTTACCTGTAACGTGTAAAACACGGCATGCCGTCAGTTGAAAAAAATCATGTCCTTTGTTGAGTCCTAAACCGACCCTTTGTTTTCGCTCTGTGTGTGACCGTTTGTGTTTGCGTGTTGACCGTTGATCTTTGAGCGTTGGGCGTTTAGTATTGAGAGTGTTGAGCGTTGAGTGGTAAGCGTTTAGTATTGTGCGTTGAGCGCTTAGTGTTGAGCGTTGTGCGTTAAGTGTTGAGCTTTGAGCGTTGGAATTTTTTTGACGAAGGACTACGTCTTTGATTTCTATATAGAGGGGTCACTCTACGAAAAATGTTACGTTTATTAAGAGTTTTCAAATGCATATTACGGAGAATCGTTCTTAAGATATATGTTATAATATATACCATTAGACGGCAAATTTATCCAGCAATTTTCTCGCTTGAGACATCAATAGTGTAAATAATAAAACAAATGCCACTCAACAAATGAAAGAGCGGATGCGAAGGTAAATCATGTATTATGCATTCTTTCTTTTAACTTCGTTCCCATGTTGCATGCAATACAAAATTGTGTGCAATAATTCGTTCTATCAAACAAATTAGCTAGACCTTTTTCGAATGTAAAGTGACCAGATGCAAGATTTCATGCATCATTCAACTTACATGCAATATTTTATCAAAGCAACGAGGAAAGTGTCACCCATACAGAGATCGTTCGTTAATTGTGTCGGGAAATCAAAACAACTGTCGAATTTTACTCACTAACTGGACTTCCTAACAGCAAAAGCAATACTTTATATTGAAGATGCTTTGCAGCCTAGTTAACGTACGCCCTGTTGTAGATAAGTCCAGTTGCAGATAGTCCAGTTAGAGAATGGCATCTGTATATGACGGGGTGACGATCATCTTTAGTAGGTGCCTTCAGACTGTGGCAACATGGGCAATTGTACAGCGAAAAAAGATATCAATACTAGGAGGATGGCAGCGATTATCATGCGAGGACTTATTTCACCGAAAAAGCTACTGCTCCCGATGCCTTAGAATAAGACTAATAATAAAAATAAGACAATGGAAAAAATCACAATACCATAGCTATCCATTAAAAATAAAACAACTTCATGATTTCATATGTATTTTACCTCAAAATATCACGAAATCGTAAGTATTTCGAACTTGTGTGTTGTTCCCCTCATAAACACCATAAACTTCATATTCAGTGTAATCAATAACGATATAATTTTTTTTTTGACGTAGGACTACGTCTTTGATTTCTATATATTAAGAGTTTTGAAATGCATATTACGCAGAATCGTTCTTATAATATATGTTATAATATATACCATTAGACGGCAAATTTATCCAGAATTTTTTTCGCCTAAGACATCAATAGTGGAAATAATAAAACAAGTGAGCAATTTAACAAATAAAACAGATATGTTTTGCGAGCGGATGCGAAGGTAAATCATGTATTATGCATTCTCTCTTCCAACTTCGTTCCCATGATTGTTCTATGTAACACAAAATTGCGTGCAATAATTCGTTCTATCTTTTAAAATAAATTAGCAAGATCTTAAAGTAATCAGATGCAAGATTTCATGGATCACTCGAACTTCATGCAAGATTTCATCAAAGCAACGAGGAAAGTGTCACCCATACAGTGATCGTTCATTAATTAGAAGAAGGCAGCGATTATAATGCGAAGACTTATTGAGATCGGCATTACATCGCATCACAAAAATGAAACGAAATGAAATATTAATATTCTTCATGACTCATATTCATGATTCTCAATGACTCGATTCCTTCTATGAAAGATTGAGCAGTAGAACCAATAAGACATGATTGTGATAGCTGCAAACGAACATTATTTAATTTTTTTTAAAGAATAAGACAATGGAAATCACAATGGCATAGCTTTCCATTAAAAATAAAGCAACTTCATGATTTCATGTATATTTTACCTCAAAATATTACGAAATCATGAGTCCCACTGATATTCATTAATCATTTCCAGTTAGACAGTTGAACTTCCTACCAGAAGCTTATTGTCTTTCTTTGTTCGTTACAAACCGTTTGAGGGTTATGAGTACATACAACAAACGGCCCTTTTCAAAAAAGTTAAATTAACATATTTCTGAACAATGAAAAGAATTACATTTAAAATAACCAAGTATTCTGAACAATCACAGTCCTACGTCAAACTTTCGTCCGTGCCCTAGGCTCAGACCCTCCTACTTTTGTTTACTGATCCACATGATCTATTAGTGCAGTTTTCAATGAACCGGAAGCCACCATATTTGTTTCCAGGATGGCATCGGAATACGGTTTTCGATATCGAAGATAATATGCGTTCACTCGTCAGTATTTTTTTTGTTTTGCAAATGGTCCTTTAATTTAGGGGGTCGGGTTAGAGACACCTTTCCCTTTGTGTTTTTTTTTGCCTTTCAGTATAGCTAGGAAAGTCTGAAGGAACTCTGACTTATTTTTTTATTATTAGACGGAAGCCTTTTCACATCTGCACATACCGGATGCACAAAAAAGGGTGGCTAATGTCGTTGACATAACCGGAGTAACGTAGGATTACACAAAGAGGACAGTCTTTGTGAAATATATTTCTAAACATATTGTTTTATTTTCTTCTTCTGTGTGAAGTATTATTATTTCGTATATTACTTTGAATATACGGGTTCAGGTTCGATTCCCGTTCTGGCCGGGGAATTTTCCGTCGAAGAAATTTCTTCCGAATTGCATTGTGCTCACGCATATTCTAAGGCTTGCTACTCCAGAAAACATTCAAGGCGTGTTATTCGGCATAAAAATCTCGACTGAGTACTACTAATAAAACAAAAATGACGCAAGTAATATCTACGTCGAGAAGGCAAAAATTCCACTGGAAACGTAAGTGCCATCCAAGAAGAAGATGCCACTTTAGAATGCATCGTATTGTGATAACTCGTAATACCTTCTAATAACTCTTTTGTGGAAGGTTTGGTGGCCCTGAGAAGCGCCAACGGAATCATTTTTGTTCTCGCGATGTCGAAATTTGTGTCCTAATTTTGCCAATGCACTTTACTAGACAAACTGAATGTAGCCACATGCAATTTGGTGTTAGTATCATCACTATGTGCTGGATCGATTACACGAAAGCGATGGGTTACGGTTGCTGATGATATTCGTGGAACAGTGGCACTGAAGCCCCCGCAGACTGCAGACTTTTTATCGTCAAACGCTCCTGTAAATCACGTAAATCGCATGATGCTTATGTACAATCGTCATTGGGACAAAATTGACAATGAATAGAGAGCCAATTAAAAACATGTGCCGTGGAAATAACAATTGATCTATAAGAAAACATTGAAATAACATATGTATGTAGTCTACATTTTATTGACGAAATAAATAAATAAATAAATAGTTTGATCGGCTCCTTGATCAGTACGAAGAGATATGCATATGCGCACAATGCATCGATTCAGTTGATTCTGTGTTTGCACTAGCCCAAACCGAACAAAAAAATTGGCCGATTGAATGTCTGTAATCTGCGGAGACTATTAGTGTATGAGTGCAACAAAATTAAAACTTGTTACCTGCTGTTGAATATTAAATTTGTAACCAATTTTGCAGAATAAAGCATTAATTTTTGAAAAAAATACGAAAAAACTTACCGGTACTCCGATTAACTGTTTCATATCGAAGAACGAATCGTAGAGTAGTTCAAAAGAATTGATTTGGTTGATCAAAACAATCAAATTTATTATGATTTTTTTTGGGAGGAAGCTAAATGTGCTATGGCGATCATAACACCCGAATGACATTTACATCTCTTCGCAAATACTTTGGCGTTATTGGCGTGCTTCATCGTTCCAAGTGACGGTACGAAATTATCCACCGTTATCAGCTAACTCGCTTCAACGGAATTCATTAGATTCCGTCGTGGGTACTCTGAAGGTACTGAATTTGGGATGTAAAAATCACGGTAAACAATATTACCATTTCGATTTCAGTGTACCGGCGAAAAAAAGCTTCACCTCCCATTTCGTTGTCCTGTTATGCGTTGATAAAGAAAAAAGTCCCTCAATCAAATGGACAATGATGACAAGGCGGATAATGACAACCCGGAGGGTGATAAAAGCTGGGGCAAGAGGCATAAAAATGTAAATTCGCATGAAACCAAACAATAGGGCGCTGATAGGATTGGGAGGACCATATACTGCCCATTACCATTAGAAATTAGGCGTGAAATGGAAATGCATTTGGGGGAAAAAGCTTTTGGCCTTGTCGACTTGATATTGCGCTTTCTTCCATGTTTATATGAATTGTTATTTATAATTTGGTTACCCCAAAACTCAAGCAATAATTCGCTTTAAAACGCTGTTTATCATCATCTGCGATGAAGAGGCTGATTATTCTTCATATTACAATAACTTATTGAGCTGAAATATTCAGCCGCCAGTTATCATTTTCGGGAGAACAACCTCACACGTGCTGAAGCTCTGATACCAGCAGAAGACAGTCACAATTTGTTGAAAAATGTATCCCAACTCCCCCAGGAAGACATTTCCGAAACGTTCCTCAATAATTTGGTACGTAAACAGTACACGAGCTTCTAGCTCGCCTAGTATCTCATCGGGTTTATCAAGCTTTCGTTGAGGTATAAAAAATCTATTACGTCTTGATTTTTCATAACTTAGCGAAATATTGATAAAAAAAGTGATAATAAACACACACCGTCGCATGAAGTGTTTGCACACGCGACTGTGAGTGTCTCCTCTTCAATCCTGGCTACGGCTCGTCGATGATGGAGTTAACATCTTGTCGGTAGGATAATCCCGATGCTGGAAAAAGTTTCCTCGCCGTAATTTGCCACTTGGCGAAATCACTTCTGACACATGTCGCACGGATCGGCAGAAAGAACGCTCGAACGTGACTTGTCTAGAGCAAACATTGGGGGATGTGTGGGAGTGTGGTGGAACAAGATACAATTACATACCGTTATTGCTTCCAGGATTATAAACATGTGTAAATGAACCAACAAGTGCAAGAGTGCTGCTCGCTGCCGAGTAAACCTGCCAAGAGGTCTTCGTCTTCGTCTACTTCACTCTCGGATGCATCCTCGGCTGACGTTGAGCCCAATTGGTCTTAATCCCGGCAGGGGATTTTCTCAGCAGCACGGCCGGCGTGCCACGTGACGGGAAGCGTTAATAATGCTGTTAACAGTGATTATGGCTGTTTGCGCGTTGGTTTTTCCCCGTAGCACCCGTAGCGATGCTGTTAGCTTTGAAGAGACGGGAGACGTCATTAGTCTGCATTATCACCTGCTGTCCCCTCGAGGGGGCGCTGCGAGCGGTCGGTTGAGAGTGACTGTTACCGTTGGCGATGTTTCCATAGCATTGAAACTGTTACCGGTTATATTGGGACCTTTTTGGGTAATCATTCCGTAAACGACTCCAACTTTCATTCAATTAGCACAATTCACGGAATGAGTATTGAATCGATTGATATCGAAACTCAAGCTGTTCATCGCTCATAATCTGATACTATCGGCATAAATGATTCATTCCCTAACCGAAGGGTTAATTCGGAGCAAGACAATCAGACGTATTTTATATCTAGATACTCAATCGACCCCAAACAATGATGGAAATCGGCGCAATAATCATTAGCAACAGATCAACACACAGCACCAACCCATTTCAGCAGTTCCCCCTCACAATGAAATGCTTGCAAAAAGCATTTGAATGATGAATTAGATACTCGTAAACTCGGTCTCAGCATCAATCTCAGTCACGGCTGCTGAAATCCTACGCCGGGTAGTACCCTCACACAGTTCCACCCACCGTCGGGCGGGTTGTAATCAAAATCCATTTTCATGTAGCAACAGGACCCCAAAATCTATTATTCTACATTCGGTATGCCCTTTTTGCGGGGGGAACGTGTATTTTTTCTCAGTTCGTGTGTCTGTGTGCTTTGGAATCGCATTATTTTTCTTTTATTTCATTGACGCTCACTTTCGGTGATTTTTTGTTGCCACCGTGGAGCGTGGGGGGTTTATGTGCGTAGGGGTTGAACTGAAGAGAAATAAAACCGGCCCAATCGTCCCTGCAGTGTCGGCGGAATATTACGCTGGAGCGATTTGCTTGAGCGCAGAGCATTATAGTGATTATAGTGATGCATTCTAGACGTTACGAAGGAATGCTGAATTGTTTGGAACGAATGGAGATATTGATGAACTGTTTTGAGGTGCGATGTATAACAATTAAACACTCAATATCGATTTTGAAAAAGAATTCAGAGTTCGAGTGTGAGAGGAGACTTCAAAAACTATGCTTTTTCTTTATGAAAACTAAGGAAATATGTGATAAAATGAACATTCTAAGCCTCTCCAATTAAACAATAACACTCTTACTTGATTTCTGATAATTTATGAATTACTTATGATAGATACTGTTCAGTCTGGGAACAAAGACTAGGTTGCGGTGGACTGTATTTTCGGGAACTTCTGAGCTCGGGACCAATTGGCTGAACGGGTGGAGCTCTCGTCGGGGATCGTGTTCGGATGCGTGTTGATTCGCTGGATCGGAAGCCTTGAGAAAGGCTAAATACTCTTCCGGAATGATTGCAGAGAAGAAAGATGGTAGAAAACTTTTACTCTAATACGTATATTTCTTTCTATCTCTACAACTCTTGTTTCTTCGGTGTTCGGCTGCTTCTTCGTTTGGTGTTGCTGCTTTTCTGTGATGTTGTCGTCGCGGTGGTCGGTGTAAAAGTGATGATTTTCGGGCAGTGCACCTCGCTTTTATAGCGAGCGAGAATTGCGTTGTTGTTAATTTTCTCTGCTGTGGTGCGTAATTTCTTCGTTGGTGGAGTGGCATACGACGGGGGTTTTTCGCTTCCGTTAGGACGGAACAGATACCAAAATTTAAAATAAATACTTCAATAATTTTCTTCATTTTTTTAGAATTAGTTTTTTGTAATAGATTTTTTGTGGGTAAAATGAACATAGCGGGGTGATGAAACGAACACGCTTCTTCTTCTTCTTGAAAGGCGTTAACGTTGCCTGTGGAACTTTTGCCGTCTAAACGTATGCATTAAATAGCGTCATTTATTAATACTCAGTTAAGATTTCTTAAGCCAAATAACACGCCTTGAATGTATTCCGAGGGGCAAGCTCTTGAATACGCGTGACCACAGTGCAAGTCGAAGGAAATTTCTTTGACGAAAAATCCTTCGGCCAGAACGAGAATCGAACCCGAACACCCGGCATGATAATGTGAGACGCTAACCACTCGGCCACGGGTGCACTTGAACACGAACACGCATATCCTTTGAATACTGTGGCCAAACGTCAAATGCACAAATAGAAGCACACTACGGAAACCTGAAAAAATTTAAAAAAAATATTTCTGGCTTAAAATGTTTTCTGGGATGTCTACTTTACTGTAATTTTTCTTCCAGGTTTGTCCGATGCTCCGTTCCGAAGTTACAAGCCAATTAGTGGAACTAAGTATTTGCGCGGATCCAAAATTCAAAACACGTTTTTCTCGAAACTAAGTTTTGCAAACTGGTGAGAGTTCTACCTCCGGAACGGTCCATACGATTTTGATGGAATAGTTTTTCCCAGATTCTCCACTAAATTTCCTGTCATCGAACGTAGGATTTTTCTGATATTTAAAAAAATACAATTTTGGTGAATGTTTTTGTCTCGATTTATGAGGCAAAAACGTATTTCTTTTACAAAAAATGTCGCCATTCCGTCCTACGTACGTTGCCAGGAAATATAAATAGTACAAGGTTACGTAAAAAAATCATTGGTTGAAATCGGTGCACTAGAAAACCTTGCAGAGCTCCCACCAGTTAACAAGGTTTTGGTAGCAAGGATTCAACGAACCGGTGGAGGCTATTCAGGAGACAGTCCAATTGACATCAATTTGTTTTTGTTTGTTAAGTAATATACGCCTAATAGAACTGTGATATCAGATTAATCATAGTAATTTATTTTCTCGTTGAAAAACATAAAAACCAACTTTTTATGATGTTCATAATGTTTTACCCCCTTAAGAGTGTTAAAATAATTGTATGTAAGGAGCAGACGCGATCCTTTAACCCTTTCGCCACGGGTGCCGTGTATATACGGCAGTCACCTGGAATTTCACAGCAGCTGACGTCGTCTATACACGGCAAAAGTCGCGAAAGGGTAAATGCGTGCTTATTTCCAGAGTGTTTTTTATTTTGCTCTCTCATGTTGCGTTTCTAACGGGTGTTCAATCGAAAATAAGAATGATTTCAATATCTTTCTGTAAAAAAGTAGAGAGAGTATTTTTTTTCTCACCGAGAGAATTGCTCTCTGGGCTCCCTAGAAACTAGAAACGGGTTGTTTGTTTCTTTTCGCTTGGGTGCTGTCAGTTCGATCAAAGATGGCGTCGTAACAACAAGCATTCCGCGAGGGCGTTGTACGGTTCTTCGAAACGCGTGAAAGTTAAGGAAAAAAGTTTATAGAAGACCACTTTCGGGACGAAAATCTGTTTACTGGATCCTTGCATCCCGGAACGTCGAGCGGAAGGCCGGTAGTGGCGAAGATCATGATGAAAAAGAAGAAGGAATCTCTGAAAAAACTGTTCGACAACAAGGACGGTACGAATTTGCGTGACGCCGGCCGAAAACATCGCTGCTTCCATTTCTACATTTACAGAACCCTCAAGCAGAAGTGCATCGTTATGCTGTATGTTGCAATCTCCGACAAAGAGATTTCAAAGGCCTGGTTTAACAAGCTGAGTGGACTTGCCATCAACCAGAAGGTATACCAGGAGGAGTGCTTGGAGCCGATTCTGGTTCCGTTCTTAGAGGAGCATAACTCTGATGAGAAGTACATTTTCTGGTCGGACAAGGCGTCTTCCCATTACTTCAAGAAAACATTGACAGTACCTCGAGGAAAAACAGATACTGGTCCGGAAATTTTTCATCAAATAAATTTTCTTCGACTAGCACTGTGGTCACGCGTATTCTAGAACTTGCCACTCCAGAATACATTCAAGGCGTGTTGTTCGGCATAGAAATATCAACTAAGTATTAATAAATGACGCTAGTTAATGCATACGTTGAGGCGGCAAAAGTTCCACAGGGAACGTTAACGCCATTCAAGAAGAAGAAGATCAGTGAAAATGGAATGCAGAGCATGTTCGCTCATAAACTACCATACATCAGTCCCAAAAATAGAAAAGGCTAGAGTTCACAAAAAAATATCTCAACAAGCTACTACATATGGACTTTGTGGACTGACGAATCGAAGTTTAAAATCTTTAATCAAAAACGACGATCATCGTCGACGACGACGACGATCATCGTTTCAACGGGTACTACCGTGTTTTATGGAAGAAGGAACAGTATTTTTCAACCAGGAATTTTGGTGGAGTCTCGTGCATGGTTTGGGCGGGCACGTGTTTTGTGGACTGACGAATCGAAGTTTAAAATCTTTAATCAAAAGCGACGAGTGAGAGTTTGGAGAAAATCAGATGAAGCGCTATAAGATCGTTATCTATAGCCTACGGTACAGCACGGAGCTGCTTTGCCTGGGTCGGAGTAGGAAACTTAGTTCAAATCAACGGCATAATGACAGCTGACACCTACATTGACACCATCAATGAAAATATTCCTGAATCAGATGCAAAAGCCGGCGTAGGCAAAGACTTCATTTCCCAACTGGACAATGATCCTAAACATACTGCCAAAAAAAACTGAAAGCTTTTTCCAAGTCTAAGTGGATGAAAATTCGGGAATGGCCTGCTCTAAGTACAGATTTTAGTCCTATTGGAAATCGGTGGTCTATTCTGGACAATAAGGTGGATAAAAACTGGCGTAACGAACAAGGACATGTACTTCACAGCATTATCGAGAGCATGGAAGGAGATTAACCCACAACATCTTAGGAATTTGGTAGAGAGCATGCCCAAACGCCCTCAGAAGGAGATCACAGTGGTCATATTCCATATTGAAGATCTTAAGTTTCCTTTATCACATCGTTTTTTGTTATTAATTTTTGAAGTAGATTTTTTATCTGGTCATGTTGTTTTACGGATACATCGCACTAATTTGCTTCACAAGCTTTGATTTAAAAGACGGGTGGGTAATGTCGGGGACATAACCGGAGTGACGTAGGACTATACAAAGGGGACAGCTTTTGTTAAATATATATTTTAAATATATTGTTTTATTTTCTTCTCCTACGTGAATACCTACCTATCTACCTGAAAAATGGATTTGTAAACTGTTTACTCTTTATGAATATGTTGATGGTTCTGAAAAGAACCTTTGGTGTTGTGTTTTTGTTATCACTCGATATTCCCACCTTGTTCGGTTAAACCTTTCTGTTTAGCTATTGCGTTTGCCACTCGCCACAGCTTTCACAGTTGTAAAATTTCTTCCCATCCAGCTTGTGACATATTGTTCAATAAATTACATTTAATGCGACGTGCCGGAGAAACACTTTGCCACTCACTGAAACTAATTGTTGCCTTGATGAGCGCCGAACCGAAGCTGCTCTGTTCTTGATGCGGGTTTTCTGATTGTCGTGAGCAGCTTTGCAAGCCAACTCGAGCACTCCGACGGCCGAAACTCTATAATCGCTGTTAGGTATACTGGTGCTCCGGCACCAATCCGTTCGGCCTAGTTACCCTTGCGGAGCAATCAGTGAATGCGACCAACAGGGAACTGGAGACCTGCACGGTTCGAGTGAGACTTTGCCTTTCCCTTAACTTGTCCTCCTTTGTTACGTCCACGATGCCGATGCCGTACCACCACACGGGTTTACGGTTTGAAAGAAAATAAGATATTTTTTTGGGGTCCGCGTGTTTTATACTCTAGCGGTACACACTCACAGGATAGCGAAAAATCGGCAGACTCAGCCAGAGGGGCGAGTCCAACGAGACGAACGAATGAGCGTTGAAAGGGAGCGATGGCAAAAAAATACATTCATTACGATTTGTTCGCTCGTTGGATTCACATGCAGGCTAAAAAGGGTCCTTTTCAGGATCACAAAATTATCTTCAATCTAAAGAGTTTATTGTTTTGTTATCACTCGATATCCCCATCTTGTTCGGCTAAACCTTTCTGTTTAGCGATTGCATTTGCCACTCGCCACAGCTTTCACAGTTGGAAAATTTCTTCCCATCCAGCTTGTGACATATTTTACAGTAAATTACATTCAATGGCACGTAGCATTACCACCACTCAGTATCGGATTGGAGGTAATTTTAACCTGTAATTGAACATTTGCGATGACAGTGGTACAGTGTCGATTTTCAATGTGGGGTCATAATTTGGATATCTATGTTTACAAAAATTTCCAACTAAATAAGTCGCATTACATGTCCGTCCAATTAGCTTAATATCGAACTAATTGTAAATTACTGTACTTTCAATCTGGAAACAATTTAAGAATTGGTGAAAATTGAATAATCAGGAAAGTCCCCAACTATCAATAAGCTCAGAACAACTGCCAAATTCACATACTCATCAGATCCTGGCAAACAAATTATGAAAAAGTCAATTTGTGTTTTATTATTATTTTGGATAATGTTTTAGAAAGCATTGAACTGTATTTCCTAAACTCTTTTTTGGAAGGTTTAATGGCCCTGAAAAGCGCCTTGTTTTATGGAATGGTTCCAATTTAGAAAACTTAGTACTCGTGGTTGTGAATAAAACCATTTCGAACACCCTCGATGCCGCCTTGTTCTGGATTGCCACCAAAGCAGTTTGTATAAAGAACAAACTTTTTTCTTCTGATACCTGCTGCCGTTTTGCGATTGCGTTTGCCACTCGCCACTCGCTGCAACTGCCTGTTGTCTTGATGTCCACCGAACCGTATGTGTTCTGTTCCGAATGCGGGTTTTCTTATCGTCGCGAGCAGCTTTGCCAGCTAACTCGATCACTTCGGCGGCCGAAACTATATAACGCTGGCTAGGTGGACTGGTGCACTGGTACTAACGCGCTCGGCCTAGCTACCCTTGCGGGGAACTCCAGATCAACACGGTTCGAGCGGGATTTTGCCTTTCCCTTCACTTTTCCCCCTTTACCATGTCCAGACATGGCTGCTTGGGTTGGTTTGTTGATGTGTTGTGATGCGAACCGATGTGGTGTACGGTTTGAATGAGAATGATCGTTACGGCAGCGGAGCGGGGATTTTTAAGCTGACTGGCTGGCTCGAGAGTTACGCATGTGTGAGACTGCGACCAATGTTTCGTTCATTTTTTTCTTTTTCCTTCCCAATCGTGCTTCATTCTATTTCGCTGCTGCTCTGGTTGCCCGTTTTGGTCGGTACGATTTGAGGAGCACAAAATGGACCAATCAAAAATGGGCACATAGTGCATTTTGACAATGGTTGATAATTCACAATTATTCAATTATTTATCTCAAGAAAAATGAAATGTTATTCGTTATAATAGATGCGTAGATATATTTCCTATCAATTGATGCAAAAACCTTTGCGATCTATTGAGAAATGCTCGAGTTATAAGCGTTCCAAATCTTGCATTTTTTCCTACTTATTCAGTGCCTAGATTTCCATTTCACCCCCTATATCTTCCGGTTAGACGTAGTCCTACGTCAAAACTGAATTGACTACATTTTTGTTTCGATCTCTGTGTATACACTCTGTCCAACTTCTATAAGATCAGGTGATGATCTTGCTGCTTTGTGCCATTGTAAACAAACAATGCTTCAACATATACATAAGTTTCTTTAGGACCAGTTAAATTTTTCCATCGTTTCAGTTGTTTTGATCAATAAATCTAGAAAATGCCGAAGGGAAAAATCCTCACGGAGAGAAAAGAAAGACAAATCGATGCATTCCACCAAGAAAATGTTGTTATCAGAGAAATTTCTAGTCGAATTGGACGATCCCATCAAGTATTGCTCAATTATTTGACGAACCCTCAAGGATACGATAAGAAGGAGAGAGCTCCACGTAAATCGAAGCTCTCTGACCGGGAAAAGCGGAAAAAAGCTAGAACAGATTCGAATACCTCAAAGACGCTTATGCAAATAAAGCAATATTTCAATTTCAATTTTACTCGGGTGACAATTCGTCAAGTCTTGGCAAAAAATCTTCACATAAAGAGTGTTTAAAAGGATAAAGCTCTTTATCTTACACCATCTCACGTCGGAAGACGTCTGAGTTTTGCCAAAGCTCACATGTTCCCAAAAGAATACATTTTGCTATATACCATAACGAAAAGTGCTATAGGTTATCTTCACTGACGAAACAAAGTTCAATTTGGATGGTCCTCATCGTTTCAACGGGTACTACCGTGTTTTATGGAAGAAGGAACAGTATTTTTCAACCAGGAATTTTGGTGGAGTCTCGTGCATGGTTTGGGCGGGATTCTGTGCAACCGGAAAGCTCAAGATAGCTTTTACATCATTCAAGGATCACATACATGAGGGTCTCCGTAGCCATATTGGTTGCGCGTTCGCTTAGTAAGCGATCGATCGTGAGTTCAAAACTCAGGGCCCTCATTGACCATCTTTGTGTTGTTACAGAATAGCTACATCCACGTAACAATCATCAACGATGGAGATCGATCCACGGTCGAAATAAGATCGATTCATCCATACAACTGCTCTGCTCTGTAAGACACATCGGGCTGCTGTTCTATAAATAACTCAACAATGTTCAATCAACTGTCTCCGCTGTCTGGTGGTCAAGCTGGATAATGGAAGAACAGAAAGAATACTCTTACGCCTAAATGGCTACTGTGTGAATGTACCATATGTAATGGTATAGAAGAAATACTGGCGAATGGCAACTGTGTAATGTGCTAATTATAGATATGATAACCATGTGACATGTACACGATTCAAATTCGGCTCTGTTACAGCTAAAATGCTAAAGAGCCTTAAATAAATAAATGGGAAAAAAAATATTAAAAAAAGGCTCACTCTCCAGACTTTTTTTTTTTATCCAAAATATATATTTTTATTAAGGCTCATATGGCGTCAGCCTAACGGGGCCGGGAGTTCAATATTTCGACAATGTTTGCTTACAACTATGTTAGTAATATGTAACCGATTACTCGCGGTTGGCTCGAGGTTAGTATTACAAGTGTTCTTGTAATTGGGATGTTGCTGTCTCCAATGCTCTGTACGTGTGCCCGACACGGGATACTTCCTATTGGGATGCAGCTGACCATTAATCAGCAACGCCCCCTAGTATGTACCCCATATCTAGCGTGGTGCGTATTCTCGACTCGAGGAATCCAGGATAGAATGGTCACTAGCCGGCGCAATCATCAGCTCGTGTAGAGTTGTCATAAGCAACTACAGGTACAACCTTTGGCTCTTGTTGAATGATCAGTGGACTGCACAACCTTTGGCCCGTGTATCTGTAAAGAGTGTGTGTATGTATTGCCGCGACTAAGTAAAAGTTTATCGTTTGGATAGGAGGGATATGAAACGGGGACACAACGAAGGAAACATCATTAAACGTTGACATCGGCGTTTCTGAGGAACAGGTATAGATGAAGCAGAAGATCAGGATCACGGCTACCTAAGATATCCCGGACGGGAATATCCGATTGTCTGCCTTGTGCTCTCAGTGCTCTAGAGAGCTGAGAGCGAGCAGCATGGAACCGGATACACGACCAGACAACATGCTCGATGTCGTGGTAGCCATCGCCACAATCACAAAGATTGTTTGCTGCGAGCCCAATGCGATAGAGATGCGCGTTTAGGTTGTAGTGATTGGACATAAGCCGAGATATCACGCGAATGAAATCACGACCTACATTCAATCCCTTGAACCATGCCCTCGTCGAGACCTTAGGGATAATCGTGTGTAACCAACGACCGAACTCATCTCCACTCCACATGCGCTGCCAACTTACGAGCGTATACTGACGAGGAATGTGGAAAAATTCATTATAAGCAATTTGCCTTTCAAAAAGAGTGCCTTCTAAAGCGCCCACCTTAGCTAGCGAGTCCACTTTCTCATTCCCCGGAATCGAGCAATGAGAGGGAACCCATGCTAAGGTAATCTTGAATAAGTTTTCGACCAAAACACTCAATAGTTGTCTTATTCTTGTTAGGAAATAAGATGAGCATTTATCAACTTTCATTGAGCGGATTGCCTCTATTGAGCTGAGACTGTCTGAAAAAATAAAATAGTGGTCGATGGGCAATGTTTCAATGATCCCTAATGCGTAATATATCGCACCCAGTTCAGCGACATACACGGTACAAGGATCTTTGAGTTTGAAAGAGGCACTGGAATTTTCATTGAAGATGCCGAAGCCAGTGGACCCGTTTATGAATGAACCGTCAGTAAAGAATATTTTATCAGATCTAACTTTTCCATATTCTGCCGAAAATATCGGCGGAATAGAATCGGAGCGTAGGTGATCTGGGATTCCATGGATTTTTTGTCGCATGGACAGATCAAAAATGACAGAGGAATTGCAGAAGTATGGGAAGCAAACTTGGTTGGAGATGCCTGGTGAAGGGTGCATGTCGTGGGTAAGGTACTCATGGTATAAAGACATAAAACTTGACTGAGGAGTCAGTTGGAGTAGATTTTCGAAGTTATCAATCACCAATGGATTCATGATCTTGCAACGGATGAGAAATCTGTAGGATAATTCTGTGAACCGAAGAGTAAGCGGGGAGCGGTATGCACTCTCCAGACTTGAATTCTGTTGAAAATCTCAGAGGGATCCTTGTACGCAGAATCTACACTGAGGGAGAACGGTACACCACGATTGAAGAGCTCAAGGTCGCAATTTCGGAAACATGGAAAAAAAAATCGAGAAAATCGTTCAGCAGCATTCGGTGGATAGTATCCCAACACGAATTATCCAGGTTATTAGCCGAAATGGCAAGATTGCCAATTATTGACATGTAAATCAGCCGATCGTATTGAATTTTTCATTGATAATATTCTTGAATTTTGAAATGGTCTTATGGAAACTGGACAGCTGAAATTATCATATTTAAGCACAATAAATAAACGAACAACTCTTTTGAACGAAATTGACGTTAAATATACTTTATTCCAAGCATTCAACAATGTATGAT
Source organism: Toxorhynchites rutilus septentrionalis (assembly GCF_029784135.1). NCBI lineage: Eukaryota > Metazoa > Arthropoda > Insecta > Diptera > Culicidae > Toxorhynchites > Toxorhynchites rutilus. Next base: position 149,423,340 of record NC_073744.1, read on the forward strand.
TGTATCTGGTTGAAATTCTAACTGTTTGTGTTGCAATGAAATAGAATCAGGGTGGTCTTATAGAAGTTGGACAGAGTGTATACCTTATTAACTGTTATAATACAAAAATACAACCTCACTTCAAAACTATTGTTCATTTAAGTCTCATGATATTGAAACATTAACGAAAGCACAAGTTTTTCTTTCAGTACCAATCCAATAATTCATTGAAGTTCCCCTCAGTTTTATTTGACGCCCCATTGGTATTCGATAATTGGGTTGCATTTCTAGCCAAGTTAGCGAACAAGTACTGTATTAAATGAAATTGAGTTCAAGTGAATACCAGGATTCCCTCGATTCCAACATCATTTTTGATGCTCCATCGCCTATTTTTCGCCTCCATTATTACCTAGTTTGAAAAAATATCTTAATCCCAGTTCATCCTCGAGTCGATTTCCCATGTGATTATATCACGCTTCTCCAGGTCGAAGAAAAAATATAAACATGAATAACTCTTTCCTCCAAGATGCCATAAAACCGTGCCTAATCTTGTGCGTTTTGTTCTTCGTTTATGCTTGATGGGGCGAAAGCCTTTCCAATACACACACACAACTCGAGAAAAGAAAACAGCAGATGAAGAAGTAGCAAAAGAGGATATCAAAGCTCAACACGCACACCGAACCAAGCATAAAAAAGCTTCATACACATTTGGCGGGCAATGGAACAGAGTCATGCCAGTGATTTTATGAGGCATAAAAATTCGAACATTTGTCGTAAAAGTTGAGCTCACGGGAGGAGTATATCTCGGACCGTGAGTAATTTGTTCCCTCCTCGCCTGGCTGTGCAATCTTTCTTCATCCGTCTTCCACCAGGCTCGGAACAGAGAAAAAAAAGTGTTACCATGCATCTCCATGTGAAAAACATGGAGCAGGAGGGAATGCGTTTATGAAATTGTAACGTTTTCCACTCCGAACCGAACTCGTTGGCAAGGTAACACAAAAGGTTGTTCCATTCCCTTGAGTTGTCTCATTCCGGAAAGTATTTCCTTCCTCTGAAATTGCTTTTTATTTTTAGTTTATTTTTCTTTGCACCGAAAATGGACTATTGCCTGCAAAAAGGCGAAGCAGTTGTTCCAGAGTTCAAATTCCCCCCGCCTTCAGTAAGTTGGAATTTTATGAATAATATAAACACATACGTGGGAAACAGTAACTTCGCTTGCAGTTTCCCGACTTTGAGTGGATTGGTTTTTGAGTGGGTCGATTTCTGCGTGGTACATTTAAAAATTCATAATTACTAATTGACATTTGGTTTGTGGGATAACTTTCCAAATTTCCGACATCGCTTCATACAGAGAGGAGAGGCTTAAACGGTTTATGGAAATCTCCGCTCTACTAACCTAACGGCTTCCACGATACTTGTTTGTACATTATCATTCAATTCCCTAATCTCTCCAACGATGTGAATCCACCGGATTAGGTTTCATGCCCTACGGTATTCTTCCCGGAATCATCGCTTCCAGATTGTATCGTTGCTCGCAATTATACCCAATTGAGCTAAATTTATTATTTATCTGCTACGAACGGAACGCTTAGCCTGCCTTCACATTTATGCTGGTCTTTTTTCCTCGGTATGGCCTCGGATATTTAGCCTACAGCCGGACACCGGATGGTGGACGCTGCATGTAGACTACAGCACATTATGCATACTCTCGCCCCGACAGGTTGCACGTTAACAAATTTTCGGTTCTCCCGGCTGCTGGTTCTCTATTACACACAACTTCCTGTTGGACTGGCAAGCGCCCGCCACAGGCCAGGGGTCTCTCCCCACCTCGAACGCGAGAGGGAAACATATTTCAGCTGTTCCGAGAGATGCACGGGGCGGGAGGGAACGCAAGCCGGAGATAACAAATTGGCGGCCCAGTTGCGGAGCTATTATGAACGACCGTTTCTCCCAGCAACATTATCGTTCATTGATGTGCGGCGGGAGAGATCGGCCGGAAGTCAGGCGTTTAGGGAAGAATTAAAACTTCATCTAAATTTAATTCGGACTGAATTATTTGGGATGAGTTTCTCATTTGGTTTGTTTCGCGTTGTCGAAGAACCGAAGAGCGGATGCTGAACTGTAAGGAAGAGCAATTACATAGGGTTTTTTCATTCGCTGGATGAAATGAATGTTTCCATACACGGCCGGATACCTAAAGTGTATGAATAAATTATTTGACTCAAGAAGGACTGGTTTGTTCTTTTTATCCAACTCAGGGGATGTCGGTAAAATACAATTTTCCGAGCTTTGTACGAATAATGATATTTTAAAAATTCACACGAAACGCTGCCAACTGAATTATCGTTAGTTTGAAGGTAATGATCATGACTGAGTAGGGATGGAATTCATTCCAACTGAAAATAAGCGGATAATTCTCGCATAAAGTATCCTCAGTTTTGTTTGACGTTTGACCAGACCAGTTAGCAAGTGGAATTCAATAAGCCCAGTTTGCGGACAAGTACTGTACGTACATGCAACAATCATCATATGAGGGTGAGCCAGCCTCACTTCGTTTACACTCGCTCTGATGCATGAGTAAGAAAAATCAGACTGTTGGTGCTATTAAAAACACAACAGCTCATATCAACTGTCCCACTGAGTGCGGCCCAATTGTGAACAGTGGAACAATAAGACTACTCTTACGTCGGAAAGGCTTCATTGCGTAATTTACCACATATTATCGATAAGATGAAGTGCTAAATGATCCTAAATAAAAAAACAGATGAGTAAAAAAGGTATAGGGTGTGGTATGGAAATAAAATGAATACGTATGACTTGACAATTTCTTTTAGATTGCGAAGATGTTTGAATCGATCAATTGGAAATATTTCTACGCAATTTTTTTTTTGTTTGGGAAAAAAAATTGGGGAAAATTATATATTTTTTAGAACAAACTATTGGATAGTGGATGAACTTCAAGCATCATCTAAACGCGCTAAATGCTACGTTCTGATTAGTCGAATTTGTGCTCCTCAAATTGTTTTCACCAAAACGAGCATCTAAAGTAGCAGCGAAGAACAAAAAACGCCAACAGCGTTTCTCGAGGGTTAGAATTTTTAGTTTTTAGTTTTTATTTTAGTAATTAACCTTTTTCAAGCTTACAGGTGAATGAACTGAAAAGGTTCGAAACTTCTATACTTTAAAACTACTACTATTTTGTTACCGTGTTGAAGTTTATTGTTTGCTACTGAATGCATTCTCAGAATATATGCGAAGCAAGTATAGTGCAGCACTTGCACTGACGCGCAGACGCAAAACCGAAGTGAAATATTACCTAATTGCATGGACAATTTTTGGATGGCGATAAAAATACTACAAAAGATAATTAATGGTAAAAATTTCCCATAAAACATAATTTTATTAATCATGCTACAAAAATATTTTGACGCCATTGCTGTCGAAAACATACTTGTCGGCATGTTTTCAGTGCTTTTTTCGTTTTATTTATTAGTTCCTCTTCCATTTGCGCCACGAAATTGTTGGAGTGAACCTTCCGCTTCAGGTTTGTCCAGAAATTCTTGATGAGACGCAGCTGGGAACGTTCAGAGGGCGGAGGTTCGGAGGTTGGCGGACTTCGGAACAACATCTCTCTTCAAGCGGGTCATCTTCTTCAGCGATTTATCCACGTAATGGGTAAAGGCCAGTTGCCTTACTGTTTTCGCCATAACTTCCGTGGTTTAACTGATAGTGCTGTCATGTTTTGTTTGAAAACTCATAGGTTACTATGATTGAAGATGCACAAGTGGTCTTATCACCAGGTATGGGCGAAATCGCATCGAAATTCGTTCAACAACACTTATTCACAGATAAAACTCACCCTTCTATTCTCCGTTTATGCCTCACTTTATTTGAGACAGAAAACATTCACCCATCATCTTCGCAAAGTTCATTCACGAATACAACGGAAAATTCGTTTTTCACTCAAATAGCAATCATTGAGCCACGATCGCGGCAGTAAAATCGAGTTGTTTCCTGTGCACTATTGCAATGACATTTTTTTGTTTCTAGTATGAAACGATCTAAGCCAACGCAAAAGACCATATTAACCCCTTCACGTATAACGTCGAACCACACTCGTAGCGAATAGACTGTGCCAGAACGTAAAAAAACGAACTTCACTCGTCGTTTATCGATGTGAAATGGATACATGCTACATGTGATGATGCGGGACTGCTACGATCGTAAGTAAGATACACACACTCAGCAGAGTATCGAAACGACTCACTGTGCTCGTGTTTGGGCCCTGTTGTTGGAAATTGGTGAGCGGGAAGGTAGATTCATGTGCATTACCAATAACAAATGCATTTGAATGCCAATATCATCATAAAATAATAAAATCATACATACACGCAGATTGAGTCTGTTTTGACTCACTCGTTATTTTGTTTCATGCGATCCTTCCAAAGGAGTATTCATGCATCGAAGGTTGTTTTCCACTCATTGTTTTGTTATGTTCATTCTCAGTTCCGAATGAAGATGGTCGGAGAGTGAAAAAAAATTATTCATCTCACGACTGCTTGCTGCATTCTCTTCGCCATGATTATTCCAAGCTGATACAAGAGTGATTTAGAATCAGGTGTAGAGAAATGAGCGAATAAACTTTTCCATACTTGCTCACACACCAGGTGTTAAGGTGAACGCATAAAAAATTGTTAAAATTTGTCCATTTTTTCAATGCAAGCATTAGATTCCGCTCGTATAAAAAAATCATTTGACTAGCTTCAGCCAGTAGAGATAAATGAACATCTGAGTTTGAAGTCTATTAAAGAGGCTTCAAACAACACAAAAGTTCAAAACAAGTCGTTCAACAATAGTTTAACAAAAAAAGAAATCTCTTCAGCCAGCGAGCAGCCAACAGTCACACACAGAGATGCCCGATGCGACGGCTAAAATTAGGAAAGTCTTAGAAATAGATTTGTTTGGTATTTAATAAATTACGTTTCCCAAGTCCGCAAATGAACTTATATATGTGCTTACCTACCCGTGCTGCCAATAACGAGCCACTAATGCAGCAGCGAAACGCGTAAATCGATCGCTCGAAATGACTAATGAGCGTTTATCTCGCGAACACTGAGGAGAGAGGAAATATTGCCACTTAAGCTCGACCTGTTTTCATCATATTGGGTACAAAAGAAGACAATCGTGATTTCAATTCAACAGTCTCGCTTCAGACCAAGAGCGGTTAACGGTCTTCCTCCAACTTGGACATCGCTTTTAAGGACGTATGGGACGATGCGTTGTCGTGATGGTACAGAACTTTTTTCTTCGCCATATGGGGCCGTTTTTTCTTTATTTTGTCGTTCAATTTGTCCAATAACGTTGCATAATACTCTCCGGTATCTGTTTTTCCCTTCTGAAGGTAATCGATAAAGACTATGCCATGCGTATCCCAATAAAACGGAGACTAAAATCTTCCCGGCCGACCGTTGGTCTTTTGGCCGTTTTGGCTGGCTTTCGTGGCTTGTCAACCTCTCTGCAACTGCCTATTGGACTCAGGAGTGTGGTAATGGCTCCACGTTTCATCGATCGAAATGATTGTTCAAAGCGATTTCAGGATTCGGAACCTCTTTTGGCCTTCGCGAGGTGCATCTGCGGTGCTTGTACGGACCATTTTAAATTTACTAAAAACCAATAAACTGTTGTTCTCGAAGGAGAAGGAGTGGAATAACATTTTGTCAACCACTGTATTGATTCTTCAGAAGTTTTTCCCATCAAAAAACAATGTTTGATCAAAATACGACATTCCTCTTTTTCCATTTTCTATACGAATGCTCAGGTAGTGACACTCAAACAACTGTAATTTGTGAACAAATAAACGAAATATCATGAGACTTTACACATAAGCTAGTGACAGTTGAACATCTCGAAATGAATCATGTTCATTTTTTAGTGACGCCATCTGTCGAAAAATCCCGGAACTTTTCAGCCCATGTAGTCGATGGTGTGTTGTGGATTAAAGATACCACGGTGCTCTTTAACTTCTTTAGTAATAAGTTGTTTTGGCCCGAACGATAGAACGATGGTTTATATGGTTTTGAATAATTCGCTGATGATACGATGGAATAAATATATAATTCCTCTGTGGCCGCAGCATGTGTCTCGTAGATGAAAAATGTTGGTGATGCATACTCATTGGAGTTCGCGCATTGGCAATAAGGATAAGGATCAACTACTCCTGTAAAATTACGCAATCCATCTGCTTTTCTTGAGGTCATAAAAAGCTCTACTAAAGAGTTATTCCTAAAATTTGAATGCATTTGAAAAAAATATCCGAAATGATAAACATGCGAATTGAATAAAATAACTCGGTAGTCCTACGTCAACAATGCGGTCATGTTTATTGTAAACTGCATTTTTCTATTTGGTGTTTTCTTTTAGATGGATATCCTATTTTTATTCTTATTAATTTTAGAACTAATTAGAACTAATTCAGAGAATAATGCTACCAGGTGATGCGAAATCCGCTAAGAAACATTTGAGATATAGTACTTTTGTTCATCTGGGTATCATCTGGGTATCAAATCCATAGAGCAATTCCACGTTAAATTAGCTGAAAATAATTTTGACGCGATAATTTCCGATTTTTTGTACTTTGTACATACCTAAAATCACATTTTTCATTATTTATTATTTTAATTACAACAGATTTTTTATAAGGGCATATCCTGATGGGATCGACCAATTCCACGACTATTTCCTTAATTCCATTTTGTTTTCATAATTCAGGCACCTTTCCCTCCGGTTTTTTGAAAACTTCTTGACTAAAAAAACCTTAAACGATGAAACTACTGAGTGGATTCATACGAAACGGACACTGCAAAAAGATGAAAATATTTGTTTACATCGCACTTGCACACACAATCATATGAATGTCATACATTCTTCTTCTTCTTTTTTTTTAGCTTTAAGAGGCTTTAAACTTCTCAGTTCGTTCGCCTCTATATCATACATAACACCAATGCTAGTCAACCTTTTTTTTCAGTAAGCCATAAACACGAGTTAGACATGTTATCGCGTGTCGCCAAAAAATAAATAAAGAAGGGTAGTGTCCAAGACACAGTCACTATTAACAGAGGGTACTAAATTATAACCGGCGAGAAACAAATATTATAGAAATTCAAGAATGAAATTCTTTAGTACAAACATTTGTTAGCAATGACAAGTGCCGATGAACGAATGCTTTCACTGAGTGAGGGACACAATAAAATGTCAATTTGTTCAAATTTTTAAATTAAATCTCAGAATTAACATATACATTTCGTTGCTCACTGTCTATAGCGACACTGAAATACTGAACTTAATGAATATCCAACTAGCTTTTAGCTACCTCTTAGCCTTTTTTTGAAGGAACTGAGAAATTCTGAAAGTCGAAGGTAGTTTCTATCATTTAAAACATCCTCATCATCACTCCAATACATCCAAACACGCTCCGAAATTCGCAGAATCCTTCTTCCAGCAAAAAAAAAGTATTAAAATCAATTCGCATTCGATTACTTTGGATATTATTTAAGAATGCTTCAAAATTTTTAAAATACCACTTACGATGAAAATTTTGGTGACCCTGAAAAGGACCGATGGGTTTGCGTGATTTTGTAGGGGCAGTTGAAGACGGGTGATTCATGATTCATTCTTTTTCAACGAAATTTGTGTCGTTTTTGTTTGATTTACCATACACAACCAATCTCTACATAACGGTATGAAAACGGTATGAAACGCCACGCTCTATTTAATATTTTTGTTCTGCTCTGATTCTGTCCGTCAGTGCAATCTCTGCTCTATGTTTACTTCGCGCATAGTTTGAGAATTCCGAGGCGAAAAACTTTACACGTCCGTTCAACACGGTATACATGACTTTCAAGCATAATTATTGATTTTAAGGGATTCTATAGTTTGCCTTCAATGCAGTTATTGAGCTATGGGAAAACAGTTTTTGGATCAATAAGTAACAATCATTCACATCATCTGTTATCTTTAGAAAGTGATTGCCTCACCAGTTCGTTCAACTGACAAAGAAATGTTATTGCTCAAATTCTTGCACTTCATACGTAATGCTCTCGTATTTTAAACTTACACACCAGAACAAATGCAGAAAAGGATGTGATGCAAAAATACAGAAGCACTCTCGACCACACGGAATGAAAATCGACGCGGTGCTTCCACCGAACAGAATTGCACCACTATGTACGATACCTATTTTCCATTCTTTCTTTGTATCGAGCAAAACGGCTGTGTCTGACATCAGCATTGAGAAAGACTAGCTAGAGCGGGACTCTGACTTGAATAATGATGATCATGACTTGAATTCTAGAGGCTTTGATCGTTAGCTGGATGACTGACGAATCGTGAATTCTATGAAATATCGATTAGCTTTCTATACTCAATAAACTGAATAAGGGAGGAGCCTAAATTGCAATATTTTCTCTATCCACATTTTTCGTAATCCCACGTCAAAAAGAATGCTGGTAATGATTTCTGAGGTTTTCGTTATTGTTTCACCTACAAAATAGTTTAAAATACAGTAACACCAGATAGGCCAACCAGAAAAACCTGCAGGGCTAGATGCGAATCGCGGGTCGAAGATTGAGTACAGCTGCATTATATGGATATTTTTATCTAAAAAAGGGCAGCAGATATTCATCGTTTACTTGTCGAAGCTTACAAATAATTAGCTCTATCGGTAAGCATTTGAGAAAAGTGGTTGAAACGATTCAGAAGCAATGATTTTAATTTGATGTGCTGTTTGAATTTGATTTTAATTTAATGTGCTGTATACATGGAAAACCGCTGAAAAAATTTCAACACACACTAATGGAAACACAGTTTAACTGAAATGCATGTCAAACAAAAAAAGAATTGGCAACAGCGTTAAATGTGCTATGGGAATGATTCGAAAGCAAGTAAGTTGGGTATCATACTGGTATTACTGGTGATAAAAAGTGAATATACTTCGGTGAATCTGGTCCATCAACGCCAAAGTGAAATATCCATGAAAGCAAGTACTGTGTGGGATATGATGGGATATGAAGGATGTAGTATAACGAGAGCTATTACGATCATCTGAAACTATCAAAAAATCATACTTGCACACCTATTAGAAAAATAGCAAGACATGATCATGATTTTGGAAAAGTTTATTCAACGTTAGCCTTTTGTGACTTTTTTCGTCAAGAAAAATTCAATCTAAATTGTAATGAGCTGAAAATGAGGAGCGCAGTAAATGAACTAAATGTCAGATAACTCTCCTCAGGCTTTGCGACAGTAAACGGAACGGTCGAGTTATCTCAGCGACAAAAATATATGTCAAAAGCGGGCTTCTTCGAATGGTTAATGGAGAAATAGTTTTTTCAACAGAATGTATCGTTTTGTAAATCATTTTCCACCCACTGTATATGATAATGTAACGCTATTAAAACTTTAGTATGCTAGTGCGCTCTTGATTATCCTACAATTCCTTTCAATGAAATTACGTGCATAGACTGAAGGCATCTCAATTATTCTTCAGGGCAAAAGCTATCCGCACGTATTGACTTTCGTAATTGATAACATAGAATTTCAACGAATAAAACAGGCATCATTCGATACCAGGAAAATCGTGTACAAATACACGATTGACACTGTCTGACAGAAAGGAGCACGAAGTAATGAGGCTTGGATAAATACTTCCATACTACAGTTGGTGATGTCAGTCTGCATTCCTCTCCCGAAATAATGTTATCAAACCACAGAAAATGTGAATAGAGCCGAGCAGTACACATGTATGGGCTGTGGGATTGCCATAGTTGTTACTAGTCGATACTCCCACTCGGAGAATTCCTAATAAAAACACCCCGAGGGCACTGCAAACCCCGGCAGCAATAGCGAACTAAATTGAAGTAAAAGACCCATTACTTTTCCGTTCAATGAATATATTATAACAACGCTATCTTGGAAGAAACCTTTGCTCGCTATCCGCTATCGAACGTGGCAGCTCGAGGTGGGGGATCTCCCAGCTAAACGCGCGAGTAAATGTGCCATGGCTTGAAGGTGTTCTGGTTCCCCGTCAACGTAGTGCGTGGTGGAAAGCGTCTGTCGTATCGACAACAACGGTGGTAAGACAGTGGCAGGCTCCAGGTCTTCTTTCGCGCGAAAGAACCACAAAAGTATGCATCGATTTTCGATTTCGTCTGTTGCGGTTGTAAGCGCCGAAGAATCCCTAATCCACGCTGAGCCTGGAATGATTGCTTCATTAAATTTAAGAAGCGCTCTGCTCCGGCATTCGAAGGCTTACTTTTTATGGAAATGAGGGTGGGCTATCGGGGTGCTACCATCTACCAAAATCGATTAGGCGCCAGGTGTAAATTCAAAGCGACTCCTGTTATTGAATTAGGATTAACATGATTATTGAATCAGTACGATAACTCGATCGGAATGAGTTCGTTTATTGAACAAACACGTAACCATCATCGTTCACGCAAAATTATTCCAAGTTCCTCGAAATTTAAACAAATATCACCAGCGAGCTGGGGCGAAACGCGATAACAAAGCAGATGAATTTACGACACATCCTCCACCAGATAATCATCACTCACTGCAGCATTTTCCGCAGTTTCCCCGTTTTATTGCGGGCGTCATTTGAAAAGCGTTTTTGTCGCAGTTTCGAAGTAGTAAAAACGTCTCACTCTCACCCCACTTAGTCGCTCTCTCAAGCGGAAGCTGAAGCAAAGAGCGGTATATTTGAAGACTCAGACTCAGGTGTGGCGAGAAGCTTTGACCCCTGTCATTCCGGCGCACGAACTTTGAATAATCGATAAAGAAATAAACATTGAAGGTTTTTAAAAGGCGCACGCTCATCGTTATTGTTATTAGGATTGTTGCGCTTCAAACCCCAGATACGAGCGGAAGACGGAATGGTGATGGGCCCCTAAATCATGGCGCGGTAACCGCGAGAAGCACATCGCGTGGAATGTTGGGACGAGGGTTTGAAAGTTTCACGACAGGAGCGAACAAATGTTGGAAAAGTTTGTTTTATTATATTGCACTTAGCGCTCCGAGGAGCAGAGGATATCCGGTTTCGAAATGTGGATCCTAAAATCTTGACAGGATTTAAATTTGTGGTTCAAAATAGTGAATTGTAATAATAAGTTCGATCAACTTCCATATTTCCAACTCCATTAGCTGCAAAAGATCCCATAATGTTCAACGGACTAGAAGAAATTTTTAACACGTTCGTCGCCCAACGCGATATTTTTGATTTTCTTGCGGGACCCAACTTGCGGATAAATTATTAAATGAAGCTGAAACTTAATTTGTAGACAAAATTTACATTATCTAGCAATATTTGTTATAATTTGAAGACGAATTGACAACAATAACACATGCCAAAGTCATATTATATGGGTTATATGGGGGTTATAAAGATGCAGTACAAACCATTCGTACTATAAATTAATGAAATGTATAGTATAAACATTATAATAATATGGTTATGATTTTTTTTTCTACATGTCCTATAGTCACATTTAGGTGCCTATTCTGTCAAATTCCTTTTAAAAATCCTATCCAATTTGAACGAGGAAAGAGTCACCCACATCTGGGTGACCGGGCGACGAGAGTGTTAAGCTTTTCATCGGGTTTCTACCAAGTTCTACCTTTTTCAATTTTAAGAATAGATGTACTCGAATTTGCGTTCATCGAAACATAAGGTTCAGTTTTAGAAGGCAGACATGTTACATGTTTATAAGTGCTCCCGTGACCGAGTGGTTAGCGTCACACCCAACATATCGTAGATTCGGGTTCGATTCCCGTTCTGGTCGGGGGAATTTTTCGACAAAGAAATTTCTTTGACGAATCTTATATCCAAATGCGGATAAATTTTATGACATTGCATTTTTCGGAAAGTTATTTAACGCATCCACAAAATTCAAATTTCATACTAACTTTACGAACACTTTATATGCTCAAGCGAATTTAGTGAGACTCGTACGTTGAGCTAGCTTCAATAGAATAGATTGCAATACGAAGCGAATTTTCTATTATCTTCTTTCTTGACTTTAATTCCACTTGTTTTATGATGGTATCTGCTGTCAAATGGATGTAGACCCAAATAAAGAAAAGAACTACAAACCTTCTATAAACTTACATTGCAAAATTTAAAACTTTCACCGCAGCTCCGCCTAGGTGTAGATTTGATGCGTTTTCGTAACAAATTTTGAACAAAATCTCGAATATCTTAACTATCTAACGTCTCGCGTAGCTCAATATCGCTCTGCTTTAATGATTTTCTATTAGAACTTAAAATGAAAAAAATAAATTTGAAGAACTTTCTAAAGAAAAACTGCCCGAAAAACAATTTTTGGAACATTGGATACAATTAATGGATTCGTCCTACATTTGTTATAGCTCCAATTTTCTTTTTCATTGGTTATTTTGGTAATTTGGTAAAGTTAACTAGTCCAAAGTCAAAGTGAAATAAACTTGAGTCCAAAATCCAAATGAATTTGTTCTCAACTGTTTCCACTTGATTTATCATATCCAATATTCAATCAATAGGTGACGATTCAAGTTCCGTTCCTGATGTTCAGGTACCCTGGTAAAGAAAGACCAATTCTTATATATTGTATATAATGCAAAATCGGTTTCAAAAATTCTGTAAAAGAGTGAGATGGAAAAACATCTGGTTCTATAGTTGCAAAACACTGGAATTTTTGTTTTTTTCATGTTTCGCGCCTGAACACAACAATAAAGTTCAAGTGGCCAGTATTTTGAATGACTTATATCCTACACTATAAATTTTCCGCAAAGGCGGATTGCGTGAGTTTTTAAAAATTAAGAAACACATTTATTCAGAGTTTGTAATATGAACTAACTTTATTCTCGTCTGAACTCTGCTTAAATGTCTACCCATCTTTCTATCTATGAAAGCAAACCAGGATAATATTAGTAAATATTGAGCTGATCGTGGCTTTGGTTCTCATGATGTTGGATGATATTGCGCTGTTATCTTCTCCCTATGGTGATTGTCCGATGCGCTGATGGCGTTTGTTTATAAACAGACTCTCGTTTCGATGATGACTAAGGGTTGGATGGATATCAAGCTGGATGAAGATTCTATTCGATGATGGGTGTTTTGTAAATATCAGATAATGTTGGATGGCGTGGTTCTATTGATTCGTCAGCATTACTCGGTGCATTAGTTGAATGATGGAAATGTTAGTGTTTGCTTGATCAGCGGTTTTGGATATTCGTTGATACGGAATTGATATTCACGTTTTCAGGATCGGAAAAGTTAATGTGCTCGTTGAGTCATCCTTTGAGAAAGGGTATTGTGATAACTTCTCCCCCCTTTCGGAGCGATTCGTCCTGAATCTTTGTGTGATTTAAATGAATTATTTCTGAGGGTGGTTTTGATTTGTCTAAGTTTACTTCAACTTTTGTTTCTCGTTTTCTTCTTGTGAACATGAGAATCCAGATTCCTAGACTGCATGATATTATCGATAGCATGAGAAATCCGCTGATAGTGACATTTTTGTTGGTGTTTTACTAATTTTCATCTCATTAATGTGTCTTTGATTTTTGATATTTAGTTTATGTAATTCTGAAATATCAGGTTGCTTTTCTAGTATTGTTTCATTTATTATTATTCCAATGGTTGGAATAAGTTTCATTTCATCGTAGCCAATTGTTTTCTTTGTGTCGTATATTTCGTTATTGATTGTGATTATGCAATCATCAAATGTAATTAGAATTGTGCCTGTTGTATAGTTATGCGATCTATAGCATTTATCACTAGCAAAGTGTTTGTGTTGATTTGTTTTATTTTTGAAGATGCTATAGATTTAGTGTACGGACATGTAGCGTTTCGCCCCCAAAATGTATTGTGGATCATTTTCCTGTGACATTGATTAGCATTTTTGATGTCATCCCGGTTGGCCGAAGTTCCATGGATTTCGAGTACTCTGTCCGCTTCTCCCGTTATTTTTGCGCGTATGGATTGCGTCCATACATTGTAAAATGGTGTACCTTCTAAAGCTGTTACGAACGGCATCAAATTTTCAACAGATTTTATAAAGGAGTGCAATTTTACTGCATCTCCATAAAAGTTTTGCAATTCTCCAATAGCTTGTGGCGTTTGCATGCTACGCATAATCTTTTCTGCCCTTTGAAACATCTCTTCCATTTGTGCTATTCTTTCTTCTGCCATTTTGTTTAATAAATTACCCGAAAATTAATTTGATTTTCAATTCCTTTTCGTGGAATTAATTTTATAATAAACTAGCTGACCAGGCAAACTTCGTCCCGCCCAAAATTTGTTTTTTGTTATCAATACCTTCAAACATTCACGTTTTCTTACTAAGCGCAAGTTCATGAGTCCAATCGCAGAACTGTTCATTGATTGATCCTCTAATCGAACCCGTTGGATTTACCTTTTACTAAAAAAATCCTAGTACTTCTACCGAAACTCATCATTATAATATCAGATTATTTTCAGACACAATTCTCGTTCAATATTTTTCAACCACTTGCAAAAAGAATGTTCCTCCGTTACATGGAATAAATGTTTGATACAGAAAATATGATAGAATAAAGACAGACACCTCTCCTCTTTTCCCCTTAGAGAGGGGGGGGAGTGTCTTTTCACCATAGAAACGTTTCGTGCCCCCTAAAATCCCCCCCCCCCTAAGAAAGGGAGCATTTATTGCACCCTTAAACCTCCACATGCCAAATTTGGTTTCGTTTGCTTGATTAATTCTCGAGTAATGCAGAAATTTGTGTTTCATTTGTATGGCATCCTTCTTAGAGAGGGGGAGGAGTATCTAATCACCACGAAAACATTTATTGCACCCTAAAACTTTCACATGCCAAATTTCGTTTCATTTGCTTGATTAACTCTCAAGTAAGGCAGAAATTTGTGTTTCATTTGTATGGCAGCCCCCTCTTAGAGAGTGGAGTGTCTAACCACCATAGAAACATTTATTGCACTCTAAAATCTCCAGATGCCTAATTTGGTTGCATTTGCTTAATTAATTTTCGAGTAATGTTGAAATTTGTGTTTCATTTATATGGTGATTTTCCGATGCGCTGGTGGTTTTTGTTTATAAACTGACTCTCGATCCGATGATGACTAAGGGTTGGATGGATATCAGGCTGGATGAAGATTCTTTTCGATGATGGGTGTTTTTGTAAACGTCAGATAATGTTGGATGGCGTGGTTCTACGGATTCGTAAGCATTCCTCGGAGATGGATGTTCAGAAAGATAAACGATTATGGTGGATGGCGTGATTCTATTGATTCGTCAGCATTACTCGGTGCATTGGTTAAATGATGGAAATGTTGGTGTTTGATTGATCAACGGTTTTGGATATTCGTTGATACGGAATCGATATTCACGTTTTCAGGATCGGAAAAGTAAATGTGCTCGTAGAGTCATCCTTTGGGAAAGGGTATTGTGATATCTTATATAGTTCATTTCAACTGATTTCTTACATATCTCAAGAAACTCAGAAAAAATAAGTGGTTCTATAGCTGTGAAACGCAGTGTATAACGGAGACTAGCCTCGTGACGAGGTCTCTGTCTTGGGTGTCGCTGGCGAGGTACCGCATTCCATTCTTCAGTCGCTCCTCTTGAGCTCTTATATAGGTTCCAAAATCCGTATTTTTAGCGTTACATAATTTGTGAAGGTGCACTACCGATAATTTATTCTGGTTTACATAAATGCATTGCATTTTTATATATTTTCAAAAAGCGATTTCATATTTTCTTATCCTACAAGCTCACATTTCGATGAGATTATATCCACCGTGTGTTCAAGATATGAAATTTGGAAAAGATGTCACTAAAGAAAAAAAACAAATAAATGTCATTTTATGTAACCATCATCACATCTACAAAGATATGAACAAAATAAGGGTCGCGGTAGCGAGTGTGCAATTCACCGTTTGTAATCCCTCGATTTAAATTACTATCTGAACAAAAAATGCCTACAAAAAGCAAACAACAGTGATGATGTTTTGCACAATTTGAGTTATTGTATTGGGCAGTGATAAAATTCTAGAAGTCTTAGAGTCCCTGAAACGCTTTTATGAACATCAACTGTCACTTTGTTAGTGAACATACTTCATAATAATGATGTTTAGCGTGGATTAATCCTCGATTTTTTCTTACAGTTTATTTCTTCACTGAATTCAGTTTTCCGAAGAATGAGAACTGGCTCACTCAAACTGTACTTCGAAACGATTTCAATTATTTTTGTCATCAACGATACAAAAACAGAAAGTAGTTTTTACGATACTGAATCTACTCATAACCGGCGTGAAATGTCTAGTTCGGTCGTCTACCAAGTCTAAGCCACAAGAAAATCCCCCATCACATCGCCCAAAGGACATATCAGAATGAACAATGACGAATTTTCATCTGTACGACTTCCTCACGGAATGACTGTCACATCAAAGATCAATCCTATACAGCAAAGGAACGCGTTGTCAGATTGTTATTTTCCGCAGTTCGGGTTCCGAAAGACGTGGGCCGCTTCTCAATCACGAAACAGTTTCATTGTGCCCCCCTTCGAAACAAGTCTTTCTGTGGGGGGGAAACGAAAGCAGGTTAAGGTTAGACAAAGTTTTTGAACGCTTGAACTTGTCGATGGCGACGGCGGCGGCGGATGTTCGTGATTGTTTTATGTAATACCATCAACAAGTGTACGAAGTGTAGTACGCTTCCCACACAAAGCCAGTAAATTAGGAATGAGAAAAACTACGAGAGTAAACGTTTATATCCTTGTAATGCCTTGTTGAACTTGACCAATTAATTATTACTGTTTTAATGACTAATTGAGCGGTAATTGATGAAACTGTAAAAATGTTGTACCATTACACTCAATAACTAGCTTCTCCGAATGGAAATGATAAATTAGCGATAGGAAATCGGCAGTTTGAAAACAATGCTAAAACTAAAAAAAATGAAATCAAATTGATACTAGTATATAGCCTAACACGTAAGCTGAAGATGCAAATATTTTTTATTTACATAGATTATTGAAAATAATCGACCACATTATCTATCACAATAAACGATTAGACTAACAACCAACCATTTCACTCATACTAAGTCACTTTTTATCGGATCTAGAAATGTTGAACTCTTTTAGTATATTATAAATGAAGAGAAAAAAAAACAAAAAAAAAGACAATTATCAATTATCAACTCTAATAATGCGACATAATTGATAGTGAGCTAAAACTAATCTAAACCAACAAAGGTTCATTCCGACGAACTGTGTTATTAAAAATATCATCTGAATAACCTATAACAGAAAACAAATTACAAACCGATGTATATCACCTGCGCCAGCTGCCAATGTACGAAATCAATTGCATTAGTTTTGCTACTTCTAACAAGCAAGCTTCTATACTCGATTTGAATGAACGCCTAGAACGTAAATCCGCAATGACGCGGAGGCTTACCAACAAAAACAAGAAAAGCACACCTTAGATAGCAAAAGTTCAAACTCGTTTAAATATAAAATATGGTTGTAAAAATTCTCCTCTGTTGTACAAAAAAAAAAGAAATGAAAGCGGACACAAGTAATAGATACAAATCGAATTGTGATAATATGTGAAATTTTGCGCAGCTCAGTGTCACTTCCTTTGCAATATGTTTTCTCGTGTTCGTTTGTAATCCTTGCTTCGCTCTAGAAACAGAATAAATAACCGGGGGAAACAACATGCCACATATCAGCTATGTAAATCCTCGCTCGGGATCGGGAAACGTTACCACAAAATAACACGCGTATCGATAAAGCAGTTCCAGCTATCCTAGCGCAACTATTTCCTGTAAGGACAATGCAAGCAAAACATAAAAGACGAGCGGACACTTTTTTTAAGAAACAAGCACACATTCGTATATTGAGCAAACAGACACAACACAAACACACACACAAATAAAACGCTAGCTAGCAAATAATTAAATCAATGAGTATTTGTAGGGAAAACGTTCAGCAAATTCGTATCAACGGCACAAAAGAAAAAGAAAGGAAAAAAACAAAATTAATACTTAAGACAGTACTCCAGCTGGTTATCCTCGGGAGATCGAGTACACACACTGACACTAACGAAAGTTAAGCTATACACACATACTAAAATATGATAGTGACAGATGAAAGACGGCGAATAAAGATCAAAATTTGTTCAACGATGTAAAAAATAATAATGTTGATGCTTTAGCGTGAAAGAATATCCCTGAATTCGACCTCGAAATGACTGATCTGATTCTCGAAAACGCAGGATGGAACCGGTAAGTAATAATTATTTTCCCAAATTTTCTCTGCCCCATCATGAATCGATGAGTCGAGCGGAAGTTGATAATTATTTTTACGACAGGGGTTTCCTTTCCGTTCGGTCGACCGGAATATATGAAGCGTTAAACAGGCTACCGGCTTAATTAGTGTTCTTGTCCGGACAATTGCTGATATAAGGCACGTGGAGCTTCTGTGGGACGTGAAGACCGTCGATGTAAAAATGGCTATAGCAACAAAATTGTAGCAAGAACTCTGGTAGGTGGAAAGGGAAAATACTGCATTTCGATTAACAATTTAAAATGATTTTTTCTTAGTGGTGGAATTTTTTGCACCAATGTTAGATTAAGGATAAATGAATTCTTATTCATAAAAACGTCATATTTTCTTCTATATATTGTGGTTGTCCGCTCCAACCCCAATTGATCACCACAGCTCTGATTGGACCAAGTTCAAGTGTCCAAGAACAATTATCAGCCGTCCCTGACATGGGAAACGGACATTGTTTTGAGCCGCAGATCGAAATGGAACAGATGCTCAGATAGGCTACACACTCGAAGGAGGAGAGAGGAGCCCCTCTTGCCTGTCAACATACGAGCATGATCCCAACGAAATTGAACATCCGACCTCCACTATGTTCACTTCACAGTGAAGATATTTATTTTCGATTGTTTGGATTCGACCTGATTTTCAGGCATTTTGTTTGCGTGTTATACCAATATACCCGCGTCTCGTCCGCTGAAATTATGCATTAGATGACTGCTGGACCAGAGTAGACCTGGAGAGCATAATTATGGAAATAGTGTGGGATGATGAAGTGTCGTCGCCGCAATATTTTTGTAACATTCTAAATGATTCTAAAGCTCGATTCATTTAGAATCCTCGGGATTGGTTGAAAGTACAAAAACGCTTTATATCGAAATGCAGATTATTGATTGTTTTATTTAAAGAAACATTTAAAAAATATTCCGTATTCCGTTATTGATGAGTTTTCGTATACTTCTTTGAATACCATCAAAGTTTGGACTCTTCGGTGGTCAACCTCAGCGACCATTTTATTCCACGGTCCCTCCATGTCTGCAGCATCCCGAGTCACTTTCACTCCGGCTTCAATATTTCCACTTAACAATCGCCCAATATTTTGCGATTGGGATGATTTAGGTATTTTTCAATGTAATCGACCTCATTGTCACGATACCACTGAATCACATCTACAGCATGCTGTTGTCGAATTGCGTCATTCGTACTTCGTTACGACATTGTTGTACAACCTTCGAACGCTTCTTTTGGTAAGCAGATTTAGCTTCAGCGTCTTGTTGGGTTGCTTGCAGGCACGGAAGTTACGATAACCTTCTCGCATACGGATTTTCCGAATGGTACCTTGGTTGAAGTTGTGTTTTCAACGATATTGTAGTCCGAGAGTCCCGGATTTCCCTTGATTGTTCTCAATGCCTTCAACCTCTGCTTCCGATCGTAAGTTCCACTAGGCTGCGTCCTCTGTTACACCCGAACAACAGTTGATACACCCGAACAAAGGTTGTGCAGTCCAGTGATCATTCAACAAGATCCAAAGGTTGTACCGCTCATGACAACTCTACACGAGCTGATGTTTGCGCCGGCTAGTGACCATTCTATCCTGGATTCCTCGAGTCGAGAAGACGCACCACGCTAGATATGGGGTACAGACTAGGGGGCGTTGCTGATTAATGGTCAGCTGCATCCCAAAAGGAAGTATCCCGTGTCGAGCACAGATACAGAGCATTGGAGACAACAACATCACAATTACGAAAACACTTGTAATACTAACCTAGAGCCAACCGCGAGTAATCGGTTACATATTACTAACATAGTTATAAGGCAAACATTGTCGAAATATTGAACTCCCGGCCCCGTCAGGTTGACGCCATATGAGCCTTATATATTTTGGATAAAAAAAAAAAAAAAAAACAGTTGTACGTCTATGGAAACGATTCAGCACACCATACATGGTCGATTAGGTCACTTTCAACGATTTCGCGATTTCAGTACTTGACCGCCGAATTCAACGTGAATTGTTCACCGTCGAAAGATATAGGTTTTTCAAACAATTTGTTGTCAAAAGAGTTCAGATACGCCTACTACGACTGTTGCTATAAAATGAACATTGATTTCGGATTCTAACTGAATCATAAATTCTAGATGAAAATTTAAATATCACGAATAGATTTTCTTGTTCAGTATATCTGACTGAACAAAAAACCGACTTTTTCGTGAGGGCGCATCATTTTAGAGCTAGAGCAATTCAAATTAGTTTCATTTGGGGTTGCGCTTAACAATTCATTATGGTTTTCAAGTGATTATACACTGTCAATTGTACAGTAGAATCCCCATCATCCGCGAGCGGATGAACCTACCCTAAATTTGACAATGAGTGGTAGGTTTTTGTTCTTCTGTTTTGGTCATGACTTTCACATTATTTGACTACTGGTGTACACGACCTTACAGATGGATAGATCAATGATTCCTGTATTGATAAAACATTGTTTTCATACTGAAATATCTTTTTTTTCTGTGTCTGCACCTCATTTTTAGTCATTTGTTGTGTTATCCGCGATTTTCGTGATCCGCGGTGAGCTAGCCCGACTATTCCGCGGATAATCGGGGTTCCACTGTAGTTGAAATTACAGACTCTGCTCACGAACCTGTTTTGTGAGTGTTTGAAGGAGAGTATGTATTTCATACAAAAATATTTCACACTTTTTGACGGGTCATATATACAAGTAAAACGGAACGAAACGGTTCGCGTTTCCGCACATTAATTCCTGTACCCGTCAAATGGAAACTGCTTCTAGCGCAGAATTGCCGATTAACGCTCGTATGTTGTATTGTATCTGATTATGTATACTGTGCCCAAAAAGTAATA
Source organism: Toxorhynchites rutilus septentrionalis (assembly GCF_029784135.1). Classification (NCBI taxonomy): domain Eukaryota; kingdom Metazoa; phylum Arthropoda; class Insecta; order Diptera; family Culicidae; genus Toxorhynchites; species Toxorhynchites rutilus. The sequence continues at coordinate 149,444,533 of NC_073744.1, forward strand.
AATTTGCGTCAATATGTTCATATGTTAAGCATGCAAGCAACATCCAGCAACGCCCGACCTTTCGTAGAAGATTGAAATGTTTACATCCCATTGGCCAAAACACACCCCTTGGCGGCAATCCAAATGACCCCGAAACGCGCATATGTAAGCTAAATAAATCTGGAACACGTCCAATAATCTCGTCTCATAAAATGAAGAAAAATGACGCGTATCACGGCGGCTCGTTGGTTTGTTTATGGGCGCCTGGGGGAGCAGCTGGTGGTTGGAGTTGCCTGAGATCCGACCCAAAACGAGCTCCAGGAAACTTTTCCATCGAACGAAATGATGTGTGGTGTTCCACAGCTCCCAAACAGCTCATAACGTATCAGAATCAAAATTTTATTCATGACGGAAAGTTATCTTTAAATTTATTTTGTAATTTTTTAACTCACCACATTTGTTCCGGCCAACAGAACCGACATATCATGTTACACCGAAGTTCATCAATAATTCTTGAAGCGAAACAAATAGATTCATCTGCCGAAAGGGCACTGTGGTATGCATGCTACTCAACATCATAGCGGCCAAAAAAACCAGGTGGAAGGAAAAACAAAATGACCGCATACGAAAGGCGACTAGGCAAACACGAGCATCACAAAAAAAAAGGATGGCCTCCTCCACTGACGAAGACTCCCTCTCGAGCTCCGCGATGTGGCCCAGGGAAATGAGATTGTACGGGATAGGATGCTGCTTTCGCTTGTCCGCACGTGATGTATTTGCCAAATGAATATTAGTTCGTGCGAAGTGGAGGAAAGGGAAGCTCATATGATAAAGTTGATTTTCGAAAACATTCAGCGGGAGAGACAGTGAGAGAGAGGCAGCATTCACGTTACAATCCGATTAGAGGGTATACTGCTCCATTCAGAAATTCATAGCATTCGCCTGTGGCTATCTATGCTTGGCATTCCGCAAACCAGTAAATTAATAAAGTTGCGCTCCTTTTTGGTGGAATTTATTAGCTATATTATGCAAAAAAAAAATTTCCAAATAAAAATAAGGTTCTTGTCAGATAAAATAAATCCTACACTATAAATTGAGCATCCTTAGTGTTACTTCATACAGCTTTTCCGCTAGCAGATCGTCTTTGGCCAATTCGGAAACGTCAGTCTGTTCGCAGTCACTGAAAACACAAACATGTACCATCATGCTCAAGTTTCAAAAAAATGTGTTTACTCACTTGAAAAATTCTCCTGAAATTGCGCTCAGCGTAGGATCGGTCGCCAGTCGGATCATGGTCTGTGCGCCATAATAAGGAGTCTTCATAAATAACCACATCCAGGGATAGGTTATGGCTCTGGCGAAGAGAGCTTTCATTATGGGGGAATATCGTAGATGGTCGGTACCCCGCACCAACCCAGGACTGCAAACATTTACAGTGACTTTGGAATATTCTGCCGAAAGAAAGAAATACAATAATTAACAATGTGTCCTCAACGCGGAAATGTAAACAATTAGTTTAACATAATTAGAAGGTGAAACATAAGAAGAAGGTGAAGTGAAAAGTTTCTGATTTGACAAAAAAATAATTTGTTTCAAATTACTATTCATATTTGGCCCTGCTATACTAGAGAGGTATGGACGAGAAAAAAGTCCTAAACTATCCTGATCTGAAGGTCTCTGAAAATTATGCTTAGCGTCGTAACCAGTCCCAATATGCACACAATCTAGTCCGCCGAAAAACAATTGACACGTCTGCCACAAATCCTTGAGTAATCCATCTGTTTCCCGGAAAATTTTTTTTTTCGTCGGACAAAAAAACCAACGGAAACAATACGTTGGCGTGACGCGAGCGAGCGTGTTTATATGTTCCTCACGCTCACATTTTTCTCGTCCTTTTTCGATCAGTATCGATCAATTAATGAATGCTTTATATCCAATTTATTTCGACATCTTACGAGACATTCCAACTGATTAACATACATCACTCCATTAACACTACCTTAAAGATTCAAGAGCGTTACACCTCAATGTGCTTGAGTGTACACTTCGTAGTTGCTCTCCGTGATTAACCTGAATCAGCGAAATTGCACAAAGAACACAGTGAATGACGGCTGGGAGTAGCAAATGGTTCTCATCGTGCAAGTTTCGGTGATTCGGACTTTGAATAGACCCCAGCCACGTCCTTCCAGTCACCAGTGGAAGGAATGTTAGTATGATATTCACGGTCAGAAGGGTCGCCTCTAAAGCGTGGTTCCCTTGCGATTATCATAGAAAGGATAGTTGTTATTGAGGAGAGATAAGAATCAGGATTCACTGAGGTAAGTGATGTGATTATGTAAACGCGAACTCCCCAAAAACCAATCGACCTGGAGAATTTTCATTATGCGAAATGGGTGACGCTTTGGCCAGATGTAACAATTCATCGCCAAGGACGGACGGAATAAAATTTGCCCTGCTTAAGAATCTTCATATGTCAGCAAAAATTCTTCTTTTAAAGCCTTTGAATTGGATATACAGTACCTTCAGTATTTCTGAGTGCTCGAATGTGGTACTGTATCCGTTCATAAACCTATGAATACCCAACCAACAAATTTACATTCAGACCAAAACCAACTATTACATTCAGAGCCATAATTGTATGTTGAATTCGATTCATTTGTTAGTTTGAATGTCATTTGATTACCATTTATTGGAATACCAGATTCATTAGTCAAGTCCGGATTTTATTATGCACGACCAGTTTACAAGAAACAATGCCTGAATAATTTCATAAAGGTGCTCATACACTGTTTGACCGAAGACAAATATTAGACATCTGTTGATAGATAAAATTTGACCAACGTGTACTGATAGTACTGATAAAATATATTTAACACAAAACACTACTAGAAAATATTTAGTTCTTGTTTGCTTGATTTTTTTACCTGTCTTTCAATCCATGAACTCACATACTTTAAATATTCCAGTAATTTTTTTCCATGTTCGATGTTTGGCATTGTTTGCCGCTGCTGAATTGAAGAGTGACAAACAAAATAGTATTTGTACCAAATTTCAACCAATTTTATCTGTCACAAACGTCAAATATTTGTCCTCAGTGTACTTCCACCATAAGGAACCAGCCAAAACTCACTTGTATTGACGAATTTACGCAAAGCTGAATCAGCTCATGCGATATCTACATTAGAGCTCAGAACCACAAAAGTGAGGGTGTTTGTTTATTTTACGCACTGAAAAGCAAGACTCGGTGGTGATTATTCGTTTTATTTCAATTTAAATTCATTTCAGCCATTGAATGTCATCAGTATATGGTAAGAAAGTTGGAGTTTTGTATATATACGATGGTTTCAACACGCGATTTGACCAAAGTCATAGATAATCTTCGAAAATTTTAAGTTTGATAATGCATACCGGTTATTGATACTATGGATAATTGCAATGAAATCGATATCATATCAAATTGGCTGATATCATTGATTATGTAGGGGCCGATACGAGAAGGATTTGCAGTATTTTTAGCGCAAAACGTCCTATTCATCGTTTACTTAGTTGAAAAAAATTAAAGTTACAATACTTATAACAAGCCATTCCTCGTAATGTACATAGCTCAGTGTAAAATTATGAACGCTTTCAACATAATGATTACGTTGTTCATGATAATGTCTTCCAGGTTAAAAATGTTAATTTCCAGTTAAAACAAGTGAGAAAATAAAAGCTGCTAGTTCAATACAGCAGAATTGGTCGAAGTTCACCCGAATTCCCGAATATCTTGATGCTAACACATCAAGACGTCACCTTGATCAAATAGATTACGACTAATTATATGAGGTCAAAATTATGATGTCTAATCTAAGACAATTTTCCCTTTACTCGTTAGCAATAAATTGTAATACTAAACAACGCCCCACATAAATCTCATTCCCTTCTTCTTGTGAACTGTCCGAAAACCTCAATTATCAATCTCGCTCGCTCAAATATCCCCGCACATAAATCCCGGCCAAGAAATACAATCATTAAAACACAATCAGAACGCAAATAAATCTACTCACCCTTGCACAGCCTCCCAGCGAGGGCTCTTGTGGCCATCACGACGGCCAGCTTCGAGTGCGAAAATGCATCCCGCGCATGGAACCCGGGCGCCCAGCTGCCAGTGTTGAGCGGATCCTCGATGTTCATCTTACCGGCCGTGTAACCGTGGGCGGAGACATTAATTATCCGACCTTGCGATGCCTGCTTCAGCAGTGGCAGCAGCAGTTGAGTTAGCAGAAAGTGTCCTATTGCGCCACATGGATGAAAAAAATGAAACAGAACACACATTGTTACATACGGTCGTCGGTCGTGAATCCATGGAGCTGTAAAATTGAATTAAATGATTGTTGGATGGTGGATCTGGTGCCTGCGGACCACATACCGCAAACTGTGATGTAATCATAGGCACTCGAACTAGGTTGATGCCTTCATAGGATAAAAATATTTGAAGATTAATAGTAACATGGTAATTTTTTATTGAGGCAAGAAAACGAATGAGGGCATAAGGCGTATCTGAAGTGTCGTATCTCACAAATTGAAGAGTGTCTACTTTTTGAACAAAATAGAAATGGGAAAAATATTTTACAGAAAACATCGAGCCCCATCACAAGTAAACCGCCCAGCCTGAACTGAACGATGATGTTCATAACCACTTCCGCCGCGGTGGATGTCCTGTGCCCGAATCACATTACCTAAATAGTTGCACTGCAAATGCGTCTCGAACCCATCTGCGGTTCGTTCGTTCGGATGGAATATTATGCCGGCGTTGTTAATTAGCACATCAACCTGTCGGTGAGTCGATTGCACCTCCCGCACGAACCGTCGCACACAGTCGAACGAGCGCAAATCCAGTGGGAGTAACTCCAGCGAGGCTCCCGGTATTTCACGAATGATTGACTGACGCGTTCGGTCTCCTTTGTCCATATCCCGACAGGCCATTATGACGTGAGCCGAGCGGCGCACCAATTCCTTGCACAACTCCTTCCCGATTCCCCCGCTGGCACCGGTCACGATAACCACCTGGTCCCGGATGGGATTTGTGTTGGGGCAAACCTGACCACCCATATACATCCTAGTAGAAACGGGGAGAGAATAAGAAAATGAGCCAAACCAGATGCATTGTACCGTTCACGGACGGAAACGGCATTTACATAATTTAATTCAGTAATACGAAGCGCTTGGAGCCCTTTAATTAAAAGTGAAATAATTACTAAAGTCAGCTCATAGCTATTCGGTTTCAGTCTGCGAAGGTAGGTGTATATATATATGTGTGTATATGCGAGCTGTTTTAAGGTAGCATAGATCAGTTTCTCAATAACTTTTTTTTTTTTTATTCTTTATTTGAGAGGTTTTCAGCCTCCTGGGCTGGTTCGCCTCTTTATCGACGGCATTGCCGCAAGGTTTCGTTAGGAACAGATTGCACATAAAATTATCACATGAAAATTGGACGTAAAAATTTAACACATATAAATCCTTTTGCGAGACATGACTTAACAAAGAATTTGCTGTTTGCTTGTTGGACCAGATGGCATGGATGTCCTCGGACCATGGCTCCAGACCAGTGGAGAGGAAGCCGTGCCGTTGAAGATGCCGGCGTGTTCTTATTCCCCTTCATCGTGGAGGGGAAGAAACAAGGATCTTCTTGACTGATCCATTGTTCAGACGCTAGATCTTAAAAAATAGTTCGGCATCTTTTAGGTAGCAGACAAGCGCTGCTACTCTTGCTGGATCGTCCTTCAAGATGTCCCTTACACTCCCGCTGATTCCATGCAGGTTTCGTAGATCATCGAATTTCGGGCAACCACACAAGAAGTGCTCGACGGAGTTGTGGATTTGGCAGAGGTCGCAGAGTAGATGGAAGGGTCCTCTATTGAATCCGTGTGAGACCGAGCAGTGACCGGTCCTCAATCTGGACAGGATTCGTTGTTCTCTCATTCCTTTAACATCGTCAAACCTGACAATCGTGCCCTTGACTTTTCTGAGGAACTGCCCCCTCTCTGCAAACCACCTTTCGGTCCAAAAGGTGCGGAAAGAGTTGGTGATCCACAACTTCACATCGTCAAGCGGCACATCCCGAGTGAAGAACGGTCTGATGTGACCGATTCCGGCAAACTGGTCGGCCGCTTCATTCCCTGCGATGCCGTTGTGTCCGGGGACCCACATGAGCACAGTGTCGGGCAATATGTTCTTCCTGATGGCCTGTACCCATGGATGTTTGGACCTGGTCGCACCGATGGCATCAATGGCGCTTGCCGAGTCGGAGACGACCAACAAAGGCTTGGAAGATGAAGTTGTAGTTGCCTCGAAGATGCCGGCCACTTCGGCCGAGAAGACCTGGCAGATGTCCGCGAGTTTCTTGCTGGAAATCAGACTATTATTATTATCGCTTACCCCAAATCCAACTCCCGATGGTCCTTTTGAGCCGTCCGAGTATCTGATCTCGTGGAGACGGTATTTTTCTGCTATGATGGCCTTGAAATATTCTAGCAGACCGATCGAGCTCACCCTGGCTCGAAAGTTGTCCCTAATACCGTTCTCGACGAGAACAGTTGGGAACCTCCAGTCGTTCGCACCAAACCAGGATTGTTTTGCCACTGGGGGGAGGTTGGCGTGCGCCACCCGCTGCAGGATCGTGTTGCTAAGGGCGGTCAGGTGGGTCTCCCCTCTACCGCTGGTTTTCGACAAGAAACTGGCAGTCCTGGCTACGATCGCCGAGTCTATAATCAGATCGAAAGGAGGTTCTCCAATTTCGGCGCAGACAGAGGCAGCTGGTGTTGATGGCAGGAGACCGGAGACAGTCCGTAGTGCTTTGTTGTAGATCGGTGCCAGAGATTTTGGGAGCTTGTCTCCAGCCAAACACGTCAGTTCAAGGCCATAGGTGAGGCGGCTGCTGATGATGGCTTTAGCCACCCGTAGCCGAATATTTCTGTTGTTGCTCCGGTGCGGTTTGGAAATGGTTTTTAGAAGGTTCAACCGGGTGGCACAGCTCTTCTTAACTTCCTCGAAATGGCGGAGGAAGTTAAGTTTGTGGTCAACAAACACTCCAAGGATCTTTAGCGTTTTTCGGCGGGGAATGTTGTTTTTGTATAGCTGGACCCTGGAGTTGGGACCCTGATGTCTATCGCTGCAAATCACCATATGGCCGCTCTTCTGCGCTGAAAGTCTAAATCCTCTCTCGGCCGCCCACCGGCCGATGGCATTGGTAGCTGCCTGTATCCTGATGCGTGGAATCCTATGTGTTCACGATAATACGGAAAATTGTTCTTCACGCCGACAAATTTATTTAGAATGCGAACGAATGACCGGTGTTACTTGTCGACACTTTATTGGGAAATAAGAGACCTGCTGCTATCTGCTCAAGCTTTATATAGGCTGCTGTGATCGAGATTTAAGTGGCAATGAACCGGAAGAGCAGTAACAGATCGGCTGATGCGCGTATTGTGGTAAACGAATAGAGCTAGATGCTAGAGCTAGATGAGCAAGAATTTATAGCAGCAGTCTGTCCATAAAATATGGTACGCGTAAACATGCCGGCCACCGTTAAAAAGGTGTCTTTTTAACAAAACTATCTCCTACTAATCTTGATCACTAGTAACTATTGGAATGGATCTTCAACAAAGGCTTATGAATTCAGCTTATTTCAATGGGATCAGCTATAAACGGTCTCTTAAAAACTATTGGATATCTGCATTTGCGTCTGTCTCTCCGCTCGTTTGGTTCGGTACGTTGTTTACTTCTGCTTCGGCTTTGATCGTCTACACCACGTGCTTCTTCGGGCGATGCGTAAGTTCGTCTTCTCCGACCATGTGATCTCTCGGCTGCCATGGTCAAACGGATTAGTACTTCTTCTAGCTAGCTGCTCAATCCTGAATGGGTGGTGCTGTGGATTCATCCTTCCCTCGTATCGATCTCTTCTCATTCTACGTCCTCGTCAAATGGGTTTCCTGGAGCGGAAGCAACCGGCCTCCACGGGAGTCCTTTTCTCTGGAATACAAATTAAACGGCTTTTTCAAACAATAAATGAGAAAAAATGAATAGACTTAACCGGAGCGGAGGCAACCGGCCTCCACGGGCCCTTAGCGGGCGATGATCGTTGGCATCAAGTACTGAGCGTACTTGTGCATGAGCTGATAATGCGCTAAACGTAGGGTGAGAGGATGATCAATGGAATTCGACTTCCTTCAAATTGTGGCTGGATTGATTCGTCGCATGATGCCATCTCCCTTGTTGATGGATTGCTCGTGGTTGTGGGTTGGAGCAGACGTCATTGCCGCGTAGCGTTGGAGGATGAAACATAAATGAGATTTTTTGAAATTCAATGAAAAAATATGGCTTACATGGATGGGAGGTCTCATGACCTCCCATTGATGCGCAGTGTGATACTGCGATTGGTGGAAGGGTTTCAGTTCCCTCCTTGTAGACCAGCAGCTTCAGTGCTGTCAGGATGATCAGACTGTTGAACCGGTAGTACACAGATCTTGCTGATTGAACGGCGGTACTCTCCTTGGGATGTCCTCACGGTCACGACGCGGATGTGGTTGTCGTTGCCCTTGAAGATCTCCGTAATTCGTCCTACTTTCCACTTCAGCGGGGGTTGGTTGTCTTCCTTTAAAAGGACCATTGTGCCGATCTTGATGTTGTCACGCTCAACAGTCCAACGTGTGCGAGGTTGCAGCCCTGATAGATATTCGGATTGCCATTGTTTCCAAATTTTTCGAACGTATTCTTGGGTCTGCTGCCAGCGGTTTAGCCGGTTGAATGAAACCCCTTCCATACTGGGTTCCGGGATGGCCTTTAGTGAACGATGGACCAGAAAGTGCCCGGGAGTGAGCACTTCCAGGTCATTTGGATCTGAGCTTAGCTGTGTCAGGGGGCGAGAATTGAGACATGATTCAATTTGAGTAAGTAAAGTCACAAATTCGTCGTGATACAGGATGACATTTCCCAATGTACAGCGCAGATGCTTCTTGAGCGATTTGACTGCTGCCTCCCAGAGTCCGCCAAAATTCGGGGACCGTGGCGGTATAAACTTGAAGGTTATGTTGTCGTCTTCAAAGTGGCGAGCTACCAATTTCTGATGATGCTGCGAGCGAAATAAACGAGCAAGCTCTTCAAGTTGTCTTTGTGCGCCTTGAAAATTTAGCCCATTATCGCATTCGATAAGCTCAGGTATGCCTCTGCGCGACACAAATCGCTTAAGAGCGGCGATGAAGGCATCAGAAGTGAGATCTGTGACAAATTCAAGATGCAGTGCCTTTGTCACGAGACATACAAACACAGCAACATAACATTTGACTGCTGCAGCTCGTTTGGCAGGACGAAAGTAAAAGGGACCACAATAATCCACACCAGTTCGCAGGAACGGAAATGTAGGTGTGACACGTTCTTGAGGTAATTCGCCCATTAGTTGCTCCAAGACCTTTGGTTTACAGCGGAAACAGCTGACGCAAGAATGGACTACCCTGCGAGCAATATTTCTGATTCGAAGAGGCCAAAACCTTTCTCGCACCACAGCAATCATTAGCTGTGGACCAGCATGCAGCAATTTGTGATGATAATGAATCATAATTAGGTTCGTCAGCGGATGTTTATCCGGTAGAATAATCGGATGACGTTGATTGTAGCTTACTGGAGCATGTCGTAGCCGGCCACCGACGCGCAGTATGCCATCTACCAATATCGGGAATAACGCTTTCAGGCGCGAATTGGATTTTACATGTTTGCACCGATGAAGTTCTGCGATATCGTTAGCGAAACGTTCCATTTGGGCTAGCTTCACTACTACTTGGGTCGCGGTGTTTATTTCCATAGTTGACAACCACCCAATTCTCCGTTTTTTATTTTCTTTAGTACTACTGGCATTGTGGCAGTATCGAAGTAACCAAGCAACAACACGTACCAGTTTCATAAACGACGAATATTTTGAGAACAGCTCATTCGAGGGAGTTATATGAGCAGTAAGGACAACAGTTCGTTCTTCCAACTCGTCGGAACCGAATTTCTTCTCGGTTTGACGTCCAAGTGATGGCCAAAACCGAGACGTTTGCGAAAGCCAGGTGGGACCATTCCACCACGTGGAAAACTGCTGTAGTTGAGCAGAGGTCATCCCTCTAGAAATTACATCTGCTGGGTTTTCCGATCCAGGCACATGAGACCAAATTCCACCTGCCGTTATCTGTTGGATTTCTGAACATCTGTTGGCAACGAACGTTTTCCATCGAGATGGGTTCGATGCGAACCAGTGTAGACAAATTTCTGAATCTGTCCAGAAAAAATTTTTGGTTTGAAGTTTTATACTTGTTTCAACCTTTTCGAAGAGATGGCTTAATAACAAGGTGGCACAAAGTTCTAGTCGAGGGAGACAGACTGTTCCATTTTTCTTGTTTTTTCCTTTTGGCGCGATCTTTGATTTCGCAATCAGAAGGTTGGTTTTTATTTCACCATCAGATGACATAGCGCGAACGTAAATACATGCTCCGTACGCTCTCTCCGATGCATCACAGAAACCGTGAATTTCTAGATTGATAGGTCTGGATATAGCTTTCGCCCATCTAGGAACAGACAGGTTGGTCAAATTTTGAAGACTCTCTCTAAACTCCATCCATTGGTGCTGCAGAGCTTCCGGTAACCCTATATCCCAGTCATAATTCTCATACCACAACCTTTGCAGTAACAACTTGGCCTGCACTACCACTGGACCTACTAGCCCAAGTGGGTCAAATAAGCGTGCGATGTCCGAATAGACAATTCGTTTTGTAATTGGTAGCTGATCACTATGCGTTGGAGCTTCGAATCTGAACTCGTCAGCGACAATATCCCACTGAAGACCAAGGGTTTTTATAGGGGAAGTAGAAGCATCGATTTTCAACAAAGTGCGCTCATCCTTCAGTTGATCCGGTACGTCAGTGAGATTTTCTGGATTGTTTGATGTCCACTTGCGAAGCGAAAACCCGGCAGAATTAGTGAGATCGAGCAATTCCCTGCAGAGTTGTCGTCCTTCTTCGACAGTATCGGCTCCTGTAAGCAAGTCGTCCATATAAAAATCGCGACCAACGGCGACCGATGCGAGAGCATAGGTTGTGGTGTTATCTTCGGAAAGCTTCTGGAGGCATTTTGTTGCGAGATATGGAGCTGCAGATGTGCCGTATGTTACGGTTGTAAGCTGATAGCTTTTAATGGGTTCCGAAGGTGTGTCTCTCCATCTAATTCTTTGTAGGGGTTGATCAGACTCTTGAACTAATACTTGCCTGTACATCTTTTCGATGTCGGCAGTAATGGCAAACTGCGGTATCCTGAATCTCAATAGGATTGAGAGAAGGTCGTCTTGAACAACAGGTCCCACTAGTAGCGCATCATTAAGGGATATTCCAGAATCCGTGGTGCATGATGCGTCGAAGACAACACGAAGTTTGGTGGTGATACTGTCGGGCCTCACAACACAATGATGTGGAAGGTAATAGGTTGGAACAAGCGAGTTAGTAGACGCATCATCATCGACCAGTTTCATATGGCCCAGGTTAACGTACTCGTGAATGAAAGCAGAATATGCTTCCTTCAGCTGAGGGTTCGAATTTAAACGACGTTCTAATGAGCAGAATCGACGATCAGCAATATCTCTGGAATTCCCAAGCTGCGAAACCAATGCATCTTTCTTGGGAAGTGCGACAACGAAACGACCGGATGAGTCCCGTTTAACCGTTTTAGCGAAATGATCCTCACACTCCTTTTCTTCCAATGATTGAGTGCTCTTGATATGACACGACTCAGTTTCCCAGAATCGCGTAAGTAGATTTTCGATTGAGGCTTCTAGTACTACATTAGCTACATTGGCGACAGCAGTTCGTTGTTTCTCATCCTTCACTTTTCCTGATACCACCCATCCCAAAGCGGTGTTTTGCAAAATGGGTCCATCGGCACCGATTTTAATCTGACCATCACGCAAAAGCTCATAGAAAACTTGCACGCCAAGTATTAGGTCGATACGTCCCGGTTTGTTGAACGAAGGATCGGCTAACGTAGCATCGGAAGGCAATGTAAAGTCGTTGATATCAACTAGTTTATTAGGCAACTGCATTGTAATCTTGGACAGCACGTGAAATTTCCAGTTGTCCTCAAAATCAGCACGTTGGGATTGAACGCGAATAATGGTAGAGTATTTTGAAGTAGTAGATGACAGCCCTACTCCGCTAATAGGTATGAATTCTCTGGTACGTTTTAGTTGCAGCGTTTGCACCAGACGTTCCGAAACAAAATTCAGCTCAGAACCGGAATCCAAGAGCGCTCGAGCCCAAACGAAATTTGTTGTTGAATCATAAACTTTAACAAGTGCAGTAGAAAGCAAAACAGTGGCAGGAACTAAGCGACATATTTGATTGGTAGGCGACGAAAAGTGGCTAGTCGAAGGGGCAGTGACCGTTGGCTTTGGATTAGCAATCGGCTGACCCTGTTGGGTAGATTGTACGCTTTGCAATTGGTTTTTCGGAACAGATGACGACTCATGCTGCGAACCCGCGGATGATGACGAGGACGACGACGATGGTTCAGATTGGATGGATTTATTAGTATTCATCGGGGCGGACGGACGATGCAGCATCGTATGGTGTTTTTGGTGGCATACACGACATGTTCCACCGGAGCAATTATTAGCGATATGCGACGACGATCCAAGACAATTTATGCAAAGTTTTTTAGATTTCGCTTCATCGAATCGTTGTATTGGAGTTAGCTTTCGAAAGTGTTCACACTGATATGGTGAATGTGCAGGTTTTTTACAAAATGGACACGAACTTTTAGGAACAATGGCTGAATGATTTGTGGTTAGCTTCGGTGCTTGGTAGTTTGTACGCTGTGAAGGGGAGGAGCGAGAAAAATCTTGCGATCGGGATCTAGATCCAGCTAAAGACTGCAAGACGAGTCCGTGTGAGCGAAGGAATTCAACAAGTTCAGTGTAGGTTGGAACATTTGTCGATTTACAGTGGGTCTCCCAAAGACGCAAGGTTGTTTGATCGAGGCGCGAACTCATCATGAACACTAGCATCGTGCTCCAGTTTTCAGGATTTTCCCCCGCCTTTTGCAGCATTTTCAAATTACGCTCAAAATCGTCGATTAACCGATTAAGGGATTCCGCACATTCCCTTTTCATACCATCAATAGCAAAGAGTGCTTCGACGTATGACTTAACGAGAAGGTATTTATTCTCATATCGCCTATCGAGCAGATCCCATGCAACCGAATAATTGTCTGCTGTTATCTCTATCACATCAATCACACGCTTCGCATCTTTACAAAGAGATGCTACCAAATAGGAGAATTTATCTACCTGACTAAGCATGGGGTTTGAGTCGATCAGGGACAGAAATGTATCACGAAACGATGGCCACTCCTTGATCGATCCGTCGAATAGAGGCAATTTGATTTCAGGCAGTTTTACTCTAGCTGTGGAAGTATGAGCAGGAATCGATTGCACTGCAGGTGAGGGGTTAGTACCATGCGATCGCAATTTGTTAGTGATAAAACCCTTTATTCTCAAGTAAATCAGCTCAAATACTGCACGTGAATCCTGGTTCACATGTTCAATGCACATCGGATCAATTTCTCCTTCTACTTGCTGCGTTTGATCTAAAGCGGAAGAGTCAAAACTTTCTTTCAACCTGGCTTGAAACTCATCAGAGCATTCCAATTGCAATCTGGCATCTATAAATTCTGAAAAAATGCCTTCTAAACGTTCTCTCCAACCTTCAAGCATATAAATATCTCTATCTTCTTGATAAGTTTGCACTAGATGTTCCAAATTATTTAGCGAGTCTCGCAGAAAACGTTCACGTTTTTCCAGCTTCTTAAGCTCCGTAGCCATTGTGCTCGACGGTAGCCGCAGAATAGTTAATCGAACCTCGCGATCCACACGTGCTTATCAAAATTCCGATATTTTTTTTTCAATCGATCAAGCAAAAATATGAAAATATCTGCGACTCAGGAATAACGCTCGATTTGGCCTTTCTAGAAGCTCAGCTCACATGCAGCATGCAAATTGTACTTACAATCTTCGATGACTAATCCAAGCCACGCCACTCGGTATGCCCAAGCCACGCTACTCAAACCAGATAACGCCACCAGGTACAATGGATCTCTCGAACAATACAGCATCCATCGGACAATAGCAATCAGCAATACCACTTGAGAAATGCGACTTGGCGCCACTTAACAGATTTTTTTTATCACACGGATTTTGGATCACTTTTGTCTTCTTTATTCTGTTCAGAATATTGGCTATTGGACGTTGTCCAGTTAATGTCACAAAATTTCTTTGCACAACGTTTCACAGAGTTCAATCACTTTTTCTCGTTTTTGGGCACGAGAATTATTTCCCGTCAGAATAGCACTAATTTTCCTATCACTTTGACACCGAATCGCGAATGCGCAAGAACAATTTCCCGCCAGAGTTCGAAGTATCCGGTTCGAAGGACCACTTTTAATGTTCACGATAATACGGAAAATTGTTCTTCACGCCGACAAATTTATTTAGAATGCGAACGAATGACCGGTGTTACTTGTCGACACTTTATTGGGAAATAAGAGACCTGCTGCTATCTGCTCAAGCTTTATATAGGCTGCTGTGATCGAGATTTAAGTGGCAATGAACCGGAAGAGCAGTAACAGATCGGCTGATGCGCGTATTGTGGTAAACGAATAGAGCTAGATGCTAGAGCTAGATGAGCAAGAATTTATAGCAGCAGTCTGTCCATAAAATATGGAACGCGTAAACACTATGGGTGTCACCCACTGCCATCAGAAGAATGTCGTCCGCGTAGACAAACACGAAGACTCCCCCAGACAGGACCTGGAACAGGCTATTCATGGCGACGAGAAAGAAGGTGACGGCAAGAACAGAACCTTGAGGTACTCCTGTTTCCTCGTGGAAAGCACGGGAACTGATGTTACCAATTTTGACCTCAAAGGTTCGGCGTGTGGCAAAGTTCTTGATGAAGTGCAGTAATTTCCCGTCAACGCCCCAATCTGCCAGAGTTTTCAGCACTAACGGGATCCATGTTCTGTTGTATGCCTTTTCTAGGTCCAGTGCTACCATCTCCATGTGCTGACGGTTCCTGTTGGCTTCGGCTATCACGTCTCCGAGGGTCGCGAAGTAATTGTTGGTGCCCATACCCGGTCGGAAGGCGAACTGTCGATAGTCCAATTTCCTATTTTCGGTTAGAAAGGTGACCAGGCGTCTATTCGCCATTCTTTCCAGGATCTTGGATGAACAGGAGGTTAAGGAAATTGGACGGTAGCCTTTCACGTTGTTGCTGCTTTGACCGACCTTAGGTATGGGTATTACTAGGCTGTGTCTCCAACCCTCGGGAAATTCGTGTGTATTCCACAGGTCGTTAAAGATGCTGAGAAGGGTGGACTGTCCGAGCTGAGACAACTGTTTCAGCATCTTATAGCCGATACCGTCAGGGCCAGTTGACTCACCTTTTGCGGAACGTAGGGCAACAGAAAGTTCCTCGATGGTGAAGTTCCGGTTGAGAGGATTATTAGGACGACTCATAGGGACCACAAAGTTGCTGACCGAAGTGATACCCGCTCCCTGTCGACGGATGAAATCGGGCTCATATTCGGAGATCGAGGACAATCCCGCGAAATATTCGCCGAGCGTGTTCGAAGTATCTACCGGATCGCTGAAGGTTATACCATCCACTTGAAGAATGGGATTGTATGGCCTTCTCTTCCCATTTAGTGCATTTACTCTGCGCCAAAGATCCGCAGAGGACTGGTTTTCGTTGATAGACTCCAGAAAACCAGTCCAACTGTCTAACTTCGCCTTCCGGATTAACCGCCGTACTCTGATGTGTTGCGCTCGATACCTGTTCATAGCAGCTTCCTTCATTGGGTCTCCTACTGGTAGTCGTTTGGCCGTACGCAGAAACTTTCTCCGCTTCTTGACCTCCCACTTGATGTCCTCGGACCACCAATGCAGCGCTTTTTTCCCCGGAGTGGTTTTCGTTCTTGGGATGGAGGCTTCGGCCGCCTCCATAATGGTTTTGTTGAAAGTGGCAATGGTGGTTGGGTTGTCTCTAGATATCAAGAAGTCGGAGGATGTTTGAAAGGCTGTCCAGTCAGCTCTTTCGAAGATCCATCTTGGTTTGCGAGTAGTGAGCGGCGGCGGGCCGTTAAAGCTGATGGTTATCGGGTGATGATCGCTGCCATGAAGGTCGTCGGCTTTGTTCCACCCTAACCTATCCACCAAGTTGAGACTAGCTGCTGAAATATTAATGGCTGTGTGGCTCGTTCCTCTACGGAAAGTGTCAGTGCCGTCATTTAAGACCGAGAGCTCCATCACCTCCAAGAGGTCGACGATGATATTCCCTCTGACGTCTTGTGTTTGCATTCCCCAGTTGCGGTGATGAGCATTGAAGTCCCCCAAGATGATTTTTGGGTCCTCCAAGCCTGCTACCGCTTCAAGCAGCTTCCGTCGGGGTGGATATTTGTTTTCGCAAATGGGGAATGTTTCTCCGGACACCCAAAGCAACGGAGTGTTGCAAAACAGAGCCCCGCTTAGTGTACCAGTGGAATCTACCCCCGACAATTTTCTGTATGTTCGTTGTGGAAATTCGATTTATCTCTTGGAGTGCGATGACGGACGGACATAGCTCTCGGTCAAGGATCTCCAGTTCTCCCAAGTTGTTGTACAGTCCATTGATGTTCCATTGCAGAGCGAGGTTGGTGGATGTGTTGGTGGACATACTTTCCTGGTGATGGGCGGTGTGGTGGGGTATCAGAGGTGTAGTGGTACTGAATGTGACGATTCCCGGTGGAACTCCACCGACGATAACAGGTTGGGCAGCCATTCCACTCGGAAGCAGCCGAGGAAAGGTGGTGAGGTTCGTTGGGGAGCTGGAACTCCCGGCCATAGCTTGCGTGAGATCTCCTCGGCTACGTCTCCATGCATCATAGATATTGGCATCGGACCTCGCTTCGGCTGGTATAGGCGAAACAGGCCTGAGTGGTTGTGGCGGCCGGCTTAGCCCTGGCGGCAAGACGAGCGGATCTTCGGCGGATTGGGATATTAACTGTGGATGGTGTTGTGTCGGCAGCTGGAAAGATCGCAGTGGCAACGATACGCGGTGTTGTCGAACAAGACAGCGGTGCGCGGCGACTGGGAGTAGAACTCTCAACCAGCGTTCGTTCACTTGACCCGACGGCGGGAAAAAACGGTTCGGCGTCACTGCAATCCTCTGCGCTACTTTGTGATTTGGCGGTGGATACTTCGGTGATAATGGCACAGGGTAGCGGAAGTTGCACAATGTCGGCAGAAGAAACTCCAGTGAGATCGATCGGGGAACGAGTGATTCCACCCTTGTGCGTCCCGAGATCTGATGCAGTTCCCACGCAGTCCTTCGGGGAATAGACGTTGCCGCCCTTGTGCGTCCCAATTTCTGGTGCTGGTCCCACGTGGTCCTTCGGGGAACAGGTGTTGCCACCCTTGTGCGTCTCGAGTTCAGGTACAATTCCCACGTAGTTCGTCGGGGAATAGGTGTTGCCACCCTTGTGCGTCCCGAAAGCTGGATCGTAAAATACTGCATCTCCCTGGCGCCGGGGGTAGACCGTCAGTACCGGTGGGGGTATAACGTCCGCACTGACGGGGCCTCGACTACCAGGAAATATCGCTGGGTTTCGTTCTTCATCGACGTTGGTTTGTTTCATCGTCCACAGGCTGCAGAGGTTGTCCAGCAGTTCCGGTGGGGGTGTAACGTCCGCACTGCTGGGGCCCTGCATACCTGGGGCTCTGCTGCTTCGGTCAGCGACAGTTCGCGGCGAGGGATGCCGTAGGTTGTCCGTCGATTCCGGTGGGGCTGTAGCGTCCGCATCTACGGGGCCCCGACTATCCCTACCGGAGAGCTGATTGGTGGAGTAGTGGTTGGCGACAGGTGAGGTAAGAGTTGGACGAAACACTATTTGGGCTGACGGTCCTTACCGCTAGTCAGCGGTGGGTATGGAGAGTCTGATCGCTGATTAGATCGAGGGTTATATGGAGGCAAGGCGGGTTGCTTGCCTACTGTTGACGATCTCTGACGGATGTCCTTCGGTGGTTGTGTAAGCGGGGATTCAGGTTTTCTTTTATTCGAGGGCGTTGCATTTGTAGTTCGATCTCCAGACTGGGCGGTAAGAAGTACTGGTGTAGACGGAGATGGTGTTCTCGTAAGCGTGTCATCTAGTTCGTTGGATTCTATGTCGGAGTCAGAGGAATTGACCAAGCTGGAGTTTTGTGGTAATATGCTTGTGGATTTGGCCGGTCGGGAGGATGTAGGGGTGTTTAACAAGGAGGGAGGGCTGGAATGGGTGACTTTTATTACCTCGGATGTTTCGACACTTTTTGTTTGGGGCAATAATGACCTGGCTTTAGATATCTCCTTCTGTTGCAGAGTGATGATTTTGTCCTTCTGGGTCAATCGTTGCTCCATGGCCGCTAGTGTATTGGCCATCTGATCGATTTTATCCACCAGAGACTTGATCATCTCCGTGTTTTTTAACGCTTCGATACGTTGTAACTCCATTGAAGCGGCCATGTTCGCGATAGTAAGATCTTTTTCTTCTATTTTTTTCACCAGGTCATTTGTTTTTCGATCCGGGGCTGCCTCCTTGTTTGGTATGTGGTCGGGTACTCTGTCTCCTCTGACAGCTTGGGCATAGCTTACCGACCGACCATTTTCTGCCTCAAAGATTAATCTTGCCATTTTGTAATCGACGTCCCTGCCCACTTTAAGCTTTTGTATTGTATTCTCCTTCCGGTATTCCGGACAAGAACGGGAAGCAAGATTGTGACCTGCGGAATTGCATCTGCTGCAGAACGAGGGCTGCTGGCATTTGGGACCTTCCGCCGGAATCGCATGGTTAACGGAACAATTCCCACAGGTTGGCGTATTTTGTCTACACTTGGTTTTTGTGTGACCGAATGCCCAGCATTTAAAGCATTGCATGGGCGATGGGTAATACGGCCTCGTTCTTACTCGCAGATAGCCAAAGTAGATGAATTCAGGTGTACATGTACCATTCACTGTCAGGATTAACGCAGGAGTGTTTTCTACTGCGTCTGGACCGGTCCGTCATTTGAGTCTTCTAGCCGCTGTCACTTTTTGGTCTTTGAGGCAGTCCACAATGCCCTCCTCCGACATATTAATTATTTGTGCGCAACTGACAACACACTTGGTGCTGTTCAAGTGTTTGTGGTAGGTGACCTTGACGTTTGTACCATCAGATAATTGTGTCAGCTGTAGTAGAGCATCCGCTTTTTTTTTTATTACGAACTTTAA
Organism: Toxorhynchites rutilus septentrionalis; assembly: GCF_029784135.1. Classification (NCBI taxonomy): domain Eukaryota; kingdom Metazoa; phylum Arthropoda; class Insecta; order Diptera; family Culicidae; genus Toxorhynchites; species Toxorhynchites rutilus. The sequence goes on from NC_073744.1 coordinate 149,463,846, forward strand.
GAGCGTAAGCCGCACCATTGCTCTCTGGGAAGGCGCCCTCGATTTTCTTAACACAGCTCTCAATAGATTTACGAATGAGAAAAGGTGCGGGGGGGAGGTCCTTTTCTTTACCGTCATCGCCAACACCAGTAATGCGCAGTACAATAAGCTCACCGTGTGCACCATCCGGATCCATATGTTCTGGTAACGTTGCTCCCGAATAACTGCCTTGAATATTGCGGTAGTTCCCACCGCCTTTATGGCCCCACACCGTGGGTGCGGGGCTGGGGACATCCGCCATGGCGGCGGCCCAGCGAATACTCAATCACTGCCAAACACCACTAAAATGTTTTTTGTTATCACGCACTACGGGGGAGGCCCGACCCTTACCCGACAACCGGTACGGCTTCTATGTCCACAAACAGCACGAAAATTATTTGTTTTGTACAATTAAAAAGTGTTACAAATTGTACACCAAACAGGATAACACAAACGATATGTCCAAAAACTTGTGTACGGCGCTGTAACCGCACCAGCGCTAGCTACTCAACAAACGTAAACAATTGTTCACAATACTACTTGTACACACGATATTCGCGGCGGATAAACAGGCGGTACGGACACAAACTAACGACGGTAAAACTCACTTCCACGGCCTGCGTGGTGCCCCGTGAAATTTACACGTACAATTATATATAATGTTAGACAAAATAAACATAAACAACGATTATTCGCAGCGGGAGAAAAATCTATGTCTACTCGCTTGCGATATAACAATGGCTGAGATCGTTTCTCAATAACGTCTCATTAACTGAGCTTTCAACTGTGCTCCGTATAATGAGGAAAAACTTTAATGTAAGTGAGAAAGACGGCTAACCATTCATCAGAGTAGAGTAAAAGCTGAATATTTAGTGCATGTAACTATGAAATTAATCTTTCAATTGAAATTTTCGGTTTGAAAGATCCAAATGTTCTTCACTAGGCCCAGTACAATCCTTCCAATGGCATTTCAATCTACCTATTTCAATCTTTCGTTAGGCTAGTTAGTATTCCCCATAGTTTTCCAATAATACATGTGATTCACGTATTATTTGAAAACTATGGGATACAGAATACAAAAAAAACTAAAAGATACAGAAACTAAAACATAAACTGAAAGATACAGAATGCAATACTTGTTTCAAAAAAAAATATTTGTTATGATTTTTTTCTGTGTAAACTTGAAAATTGTAAGGAAATCAAAGATCTATGTCTAAGCTTGAAAAGAAAAATTTACTTTGGTATGGTATGAAAATCATGGCTAAATATTTTATAAATACTAGGCACTGAAAAGAAGAAATCCTTGATCTTTTCTTAGAGGCTCATTTTCTTTTCAATCATGTTTGCCAATTCTGAGAAATCCATCGAGAAAACCGAGCTTCATAATTCGTTTAGTAGCACAGTAAATCCTTGACTCTAGTCTTCTTTCTTTGTAGCTGGGGAAACATTAAGAATAAGATTTCGTACCTTTGTGTGTACATCCTCAAAAAACTAGCGAGAAATTTTTTTTTTCAAATTTCTTGTTACATATCTTCCATCAGATCTAATTGCATCGTATGGAACAAGTGAACAGCTGAATGTTCTATAACGTTTGCATTAAATAAAATGAAAAAAAAATTGCCGATTTTTCATGGGTTTACCTTCACACGCAGCGTTGCCAATGTTTCAGTTTAGACTTTAGAGTTTAGTTTCTTTTCTTTCGTTCCAGGCACACAATGAAATCCTGAAATCTTTCAGTTTTTTCAAATATTATCCAGTTTTTTTTATATTTTGGCTTGATTTTTGCTGATTTTATGTAAAATGAATTAACAATGTATAAACATTATCCCTCACTCACCCTTGTTATCCCTGCGTAAACTGCGTAAGGAACGTTTTCTGAATAGAACCTCGACAAATCAAAGAATAGAAATAGGTTGAGAAACATTATGATGAAAGGTATACTGGACTACGAAAAGAGTATAAAGTTGAAATATAACTACACAACATACGAATAGATTAAATGATGTGCCAGGAAAAACGAAGAAGAGCAAACATGTGAAGTTTGTATTTGTTACAATAAATATTTTATCAAAGAATTGGTATTAATTTAGGTCATGCGGAGTCAATCAAATAAATTTTTCAAGTTCGTACAAATTATTGCACCTTGTTTTATATGCATTTTCTGTCAAATGTTTCTCCGATCAAAAGAACAAACGTTTTTGTGACTCGGGCTTTGTATATTTACCTTTTTGACCGAACCAGAATTTCACCCAAGAAAGATTGTCTATATTGCTGCTATACGCAGCTGAAAATTTAAGATATTGAAAATTCAAGAAACGTTTATTCGAAATTTTCAAATTGATAGTTATACCTAACTGTCATGATTTGAAGCGTTTTCCATCAAATCGTTGATAAGGCACAGATTGAAGATGGAAATACTTTGGGAAATGAAAAAAACAAAGCCTGACATCCGAAATATGTTCATTCAAATATTATGCATTGATCCTGATGTTCTGTCTTTTGAATGAACTCGAATGAAATAAATGTGGTAATTTGTGTAATTCGTGCTTTTCAGTAGTTTTAATGAAGAATAAAGTTCAAATAATATAAATCTAACGTTCAGTATCATAAAAACTTAACATTGTGGGAGAAGTAAAATTGAATTATAATTAAGTTTAGAGTTTTGAAATCAATAATACTGAAAATCCTCCAAAAAATTCCTACCAAAATGTCAGTTGGACCTAGCACTTATTGATGGAAGAAATGTTATTCGTTTATTTTGAAGAATTTTTTTTTGCCTTTAACATTTTTTAACATTCTTCGTGAGTGCGAAAAAGATTACAATGAAGATGGTCAGAATTCGTATTAGAAAAAGAAGAACAGAGGAGGTTGAGATCAGGTTCGATGCATTGATCTTTAACCAGAAACCGTGTCTCCATGCACCTCAATAAATCACATTGGCAATCAGCTTTGCGACGATACTCTATCAGCGATTTAATGGACATAGAGCAAAAAATACGAGATTTTTCAAGTTTTACCTAAATCAATCCGTATCACCACAAAAGCAATCAACATCAATGAGCTAGATTGGTATGATTTCAATAGCCTGTTTTCAAAGCAATTATTACGCTATTGAAACGATTTTTTGGACCAATAAGTGACAATCATATAACTCTTTTACATTTTATCATTCGAATGAAGTGATTATTATACCACTCCATTCAGACGGGTAAAGAGCTATTAATGTTTAAAATTTTGCACATTTTCTAGCATTTGTAGGAAAAAAGATCCCCAAATATTGTTTCACAGTAATATTCGAGTGGCGGGAAACGTCATTTTGATCTGCTCGAATGATATGATTAATGAATGGATTATTTCGCTATTTCATAAACTTCAGTCAAACTACGAGGCTCCTAAAGAAAATAAAAAGAATGATATTAGATGAATCAAAGCCGATCTTCTTAAAATAAGACGGTTTTTCAGGGTCCAGTTTTTTTAAGAACAATCTTCCAGTTTTTTTTTAAATATTATTGGCAACCCTGTTCACACGTACTGACGAAACTATCCATGCAGCATCAATCATAGTAACTCATGAGTCAGCAGAAAAAAATTGATTTTGACATCATGCGGCACTTTGTGGACGTCGGATACGCCCGTTCCGGCATCTACAACATCTTGGCACTATTGGACAACAATCAGGGTATCAAAAAAAAGCCCGGTTCCTGACGGCTGATGACCCCGAGCTTCTTGTCGATCTCCAAAGGATGCTGAAGAGGAAGATTCGAGGGAAAAGTGGCTACATCGCTGCTTGCGCTTGGCCGAGAAGTCGGTGCAACCGGCCAAACAGTGAAAAAGTACCTGGTGAACATGGACATACATATCAGGAAGCGGAAGTCCCGTCCTCTGGTTTCGTAACTGCAGGCAACGACGACAGCGGCTGAATAAGATGATCAAGTCAATTTTCCCGGCGGTGGTGATGGACGACGAGACCTATCTCACCCTGGATGGCAACGACTGGCAGGACATTTCGCATTTTACTTCTCCCACGAAGAAAGTAAGATCCGAAGTGAAGTTTATTTTAAACACCAAGTTCCTCAAGAAGGTGCTGACAATCAGCGAGAAGGGGATGTCAAAGTCGCTCTTCTTTAGCTCCGAGCTGGCCGTGAACAGGGAAATTTATAGTACGAAGTGCCTGACGGAAGATGCGTCGTCCATCAAGAAATACCATAAGGGCGAAGATGCGGTATTCTGGCCGGATCTGGTGTCGGCTCACTACTCGAAGCGATCATGAGAGGAGATGGAGCGGCTGAATATCGATGTGGTATCCAAGTCGGCGAGCTCGCCCTACATCCCCCAGCTGCATCCCATCGGGAATTTCTGGGCAAACCTGAAGCGTAAGATCTACTCCAACAATTTTGTCGCGAAAACTGAGAAGAAATTGATAAGTAAAACGAAGAAAGAACTCAAAAACATGCCTACAAGCATGTTTTCGTCCGCCATGGCGAATGTTCCGGTTAACTGCCGGAAGACCGTTCGAAAGGGCGTAGATTTTTTTTTGAAAGTAAGCTAATATAATTACCTTCCATAAGAAATTTATCAAACTCAATCATCTGTCTTAGTTTTTGTACCAGCATCCGAAAAAAGACCATTTTTTTAATGCAAACGTTAGTAAAGCATAAGAGAAATATCAACTAGGCTCCGCAAGTATAAAATAAATTTCACTTGTGGTTTTAATTTTAATCTCACTTCAGCCAGCGAGCAGCGAACAGCCACACTCATATTTATATGAACACACAGATACTAAAAGTGTAGGAGCGACATCGCTTTGAGGGTCGTGTGTTGTGAATGAAAGATCTCATCTCAAGAACTCAAAGATTCCGCGTGTGCTTTTATACCGTCAGGTGAAGAGTGTTTGTGTATGTTTTAATCACACGTACGAATTGTTGTTTTCGAGCGTTGTCAAAGGATAATCATTATATTGGTAGTTGACATTTCTCTCCGCTAAACGAAAGCACGAAAAAGCAACAATTAGTGACTGAACCATTCATTAGACTGAATTTATATGTCCACTTCCAGGTATTGTAGCAAAACTCGGTGCCTTCCTATAAGTCACGTATTTACAAATAACCTTGAGGATCAAGGAATCTGGAAACGAAGCTTACGAAGCATTTTCTCGAAATTATTGGTTTTAACACGAATGCGAGTTGTAGAGTCCAGTTGGATTCAAACAGTCCATGTTGCGAATCTGCATCTAAAAAACCACATGGAAAATATTATCCTAAAACTAAAATTATTGTTTTCCATAAATTAATTATCTGTCTGGTTCAATATATAATTTATTATATCCGGAGAATACTCATTCTCGGGGTATAAACTTCCATTATGTTTCATTTCATTTCATGCAGAGGGATGTTTAAAATTTACTTCGTATGTTAACACGTTAAGCCCCGATTTTTCTTGCTGTACTTTCCATTCAGCGCGCATCAAGAGCGTTTGCACAATATCAGTATCGGTCCCAGTTCCTAAAAATACTGATTGTATAAATAAAAAATTGTCAGCAATTCGACTGGAAAGTAGTCACATTTTGTAAAACATCCGAAAACAAACCGTATATATTCTTATTTTATTATTTTATAGCTGTCAGTCCCAGTCAGTCAGCATTTTCCTACCAAAAAGCTCAACGTCGGCCCCTAGGGACCGTTGCTGGGCTCAACGTGTTAATTTTGTTTAAAAAAATCTAGAATTTCTCAAAAAAAAATCAATTATAAAAAAAATATTTTGGTCAACTTTTCGAAATTTAAATCTGAAAAGCTCCGGGATTCTTAATGAAAACAATCGTTTTTTGGGCAAAGCTGTATTTATTCCTCAATATAGTTTCTTTCGATGGCAATACACTTGCTATAGCGAGTTTCCAACATTTCGATTCCCTTTCTGCAGTGCGAAAGTCTTCGAAATATGCCTCAGTGCCACTCTACAGACTGTCTATTGGACTCAGCAGTGTGGTAATGGATACACGTTTTATCGATTGTCACAAAACGTCGAAAGAATCCTACTCGATTACGCTTCAAGAACGCCAAACCGGCTGTTGAATCATCAAATCGCTGCTGTTTTTAATCGATGGTCAGCAATCGCGGCACCTATCGCGCGGATAACTTTTTCATGTCCAAAATGTCATGCAAAATGTATTCAACTCGCTCTTTAGAAATGCATACGGATTCAGTTAACTCGCGTAACTTCACTTTAAGATCGTTCAAAACGAGTCGATGCACTTGTTTTACCAATTCACGATTCATAACCTCTTTAGATATTAATGTGAAAAAATGTAATATTATATCGTATACTCGAAAACATGAAACTTATGACTTCATATGTTCTCTAGGATTTTAAACCGTAGAGAGATGCGTCAAAATTAGAGATTTTGGTATAATTCTTGATTCGAAACTCACTTTTGGCGAACATTACATCAAATGCAAGAGTGAGCAACGAAAAACTGAAATGCGTGAATCTGAGGCCAAATACAACTCTCTGAACGCAGTATGTTTTCGCGACTATATTCATTGCATCGAAGATAATGTGAAGGCGGACCCAAAAACATTTTGGAACTACGTTAACGATCGGAAACTTCGAAAGGTATACCTCGAAACATGCGTTACCGGGGAATTGCTGCCAGCACGTCACGTGATTCAGCGAATATGTTTTCGTCCTTCTTTCAAAGTGTGTCAAGTAATAACTCACCACCTTTGACTGAAAGTTACCTGAACAGTATTCCGCAGTTCGATGTGAACGTGCCTCGAATGCATGTCTCAACACACGAAGTCCTGCTCTAAGCTACAATCTATCGACGGATCAAAAGGACCTGGGCCAGATAAATTACCGCCATTCCTCATCAAACAATGTGCAAGCTCTCTCGCTTTTCCAGCGAGCATGTTGTTCAACCATTCTCTTAGTGAGAAATTCTTTCCCACTATCTGGAAACTCGCATCCATCACACCAATTCATAAGTCGGGGTCGCTCAATGATGTGGAGAACTATCGTGTGATCTCCATTCTTAGCTGTTTGCCGAAGGTCTTCGAAGGAATGGTACACGATGTGCTCTACCAGTCTACGAAATGCATAATTTCTGACGATCAACATGGTTTTATGAAAAAACGTTCGACTATAACCAATTTGCTTAGCTTCGTATCGACTCTGGTAGACAAAATGGAGAAACGGCAGCAAGTCGACGCCGTGTATGTTGACTTTGCCAAAGCTTTCGACAAAGTGCCACACTTACTAGCTGTTGAAAAGTACAAAAAATAGGACTTCCGGAGTGGCTGACACCATGGATTCTATCTTATCTTACTGGGCGCAGTTCCTCGGTCAACATTGGTCATTACTCTGCCCCGTTTCAGATACATTCCGGAGTACCTCAGGGCAGTATTTTTGGGGCCGTTGCTCTTCGTTCTGTTTATTAACGACCTTTGCAAAACGCTGAAATCACCGAAATTGATGTATGCCGACGATCTCAAATTGTATCGAGCAGTCTCAACGCCTGTAGACTGTTGTGCGCTGCAATCGGACACCGACAAGATTCTGGAATGGTGCAGTTTGAACGGGATGGAAGTCAATGTCAACAAATGTTGCGTAATTTCATTCAGCCGCTCACGAACACCGATTGTCTTCGACTATAAAATGGCGACGATAAGTTTGAAGCGTACGAGTGTCGTAAAGGATCTGGGGATTCTCGTAGACAGTAAACTACGGTTTGCGGAACACATCGCCTCAGCCACTGCGAAAGCATATTCCATGCTAGGCTTCTTGGAACGAAACACGAAATGCTTTGGTGACAATATATATATATTGTTTGAAAACGCTGCACTGCTCTTTGGTGCGTAGTGTGTTGGAATACGGAGTACAAGTCTGGACCCCGTTCCATGTAGTCCACATAAATCGGATAGAGCGAGTCCAAAAGCATTTTATCCGTTATGCTCTTAGGAATCTCAACTGTAGAGATAGAACGAATCTACCAGGGTACGAAAATCGTTGTATGCTGATTGACCTGCCAACATTAGCGATGAGACGAGCACTTCTTCAGCGATTACTCGTTTTTGAAGTCCTGACTAATCACATTGACTGTGCTAACTTATTGGCAAAACTTCGCTTCAACACACCTTCTCGAGTGACGAGACAATCAGATTTTTTCCGCCGATCGAACCACCGCACCACCTATGGAATGAACAATCCAACGGACGTCTGTTGCAACAAGTTCAACGAAGTGGCTCATGTGTTTGACTTTGGTGTATCCAAAAACGTGTTTAGACTTAGGCTTAAAAGATGAAAATGTCTGTACGATTTTAATGTCGAAGATAAATAAATAATTAAATAAATAGATTACAATACAATGATCAATAAAGCAAATAGTATGCTCGGTTTCATAAAAAGATTTAGTTACGATTTCAGTGAACCATACACAATAAAATCATTGTATACCAGAAGCTGAATAAGACTGGATGCAGCACTATAACTATAACTGTTGATCATCACTAATATTGAATAATTCGAGCTCTGAACACAGAGCAATAATAAACCAGAAATGAACTGCGATACTGATGACCAGCTCGATAATTTGTATTCCCTGAAGGTAAAATACTGCATCTGCCTGCTACATGAACACCATTAGTGTTTTTAAAAATTCTAGCAAATGTATTGGGCTTACTGGAATACAGCAGCACACTAAAATACAGTTCTTCCAATCCTCTATGGAAGATGAGTATCCATTGTATAATTATAGCCAGAGGATCCCAGGACCATGCAATCTTATATTGGATATTCTGCTGTCCGTGCATTGATGGTTGAAATTGATATGCTACGGTTATCTGACCATGGTGAATAAAAATAACATATGCGCATTGAATTTCCATCTCAAGTGTGGCAGCATCGGAGAAACAGCCAACGATAGCAGAACTGTATCAAACCCCCTATCCTTCTGTACCGTTCTCGCTCAATATATCGATGTAAGTTACTGCTTAATAAAATCTCTGTTGAGCTCCAAGACACAGTGTATGCTATACTTACCTGACTGTGGTAATCAGAAAGACGATGCCGGATATAATGAACGGCCACCAGCTGCTGAACGGGTCAGCATCTGCCAAAGCAGCTTTAATCTCATCCATTCCAGAGGAGTTGCAGCCCCTCCACAAGAAGCCAAACTTTGTATATGATAACAAAACTTTGCGTTAATCAGCAATTTTTTCCACCTGCGGATTATATTCCAATCTTTACGGGTGCTGTCGAATATATTTGTTTTGTATTACGATATAACGATTCAATAAAACTTTTCACAGATATTTTAGTATCAGGCCAGACATCGATAGCTCTGAAATCACAACACAGGGAAGAAATTCGAGTGCACACTTGAGCCCCCCGTCCCCTATTCCACTATGGCAATTGGCAGCGAAATGCAAATATGTACGATATTTCACCAATCACCAGGCTGCTGCATCACACGAACCCACTCCTATCTATCGGGAGGAAACTCTCTGCTCGGTTTGTTCATTTCTTCCCCACATTCTATCCCTCGTACGATAGATATACAACACGGCGGTGATGGATGATCACTGATTGAGCTCGAACTGAAGACTGATGCGATTTTTTCAGCTCCACTTGACTCGACGGCAATGGCTCCACGATGTCATCATCATCATCATCAGCGGGAGGGTCCAGTTTCACACAAGAGACACCGAGATCGGATCGGACAATGGAGGTAGGAGAAAAGGCACGCCACTACAACCGGAAAAGTTCAATTTACGTCCCGTCGATGCAACCGACTGATGTCTACAGACTGCGGTGCTATCGAATGTGCGGAAGTATGAAAACGCATCTCGGTTTTTGACGTAGGATTACGTCTTTCGGGAACATATTGGGGTACAAATTGAAAAACGAATATCGATCGCATCGTGAAAAATGTCCAATTTCAAACGCGTATTGCTCAGTCATTTCATGACGGATTGATGAGATTTTTACATCAAAACGTTGCGGCACTCTATAACAAATTTTCACCTTGAATAAAATAATATATATCAGGTAATTAACTATCGAACAATTGAAAAATCTCAACCCCTATCCAAACGGTAAAGGGTGTGTCACATCAAATTGCATCACGGAAAAAACGCTGTAGAAATTCGCTCAGTAGACCGATCCTTTTGAAAATTTTAGGCAGTAAAATAAAAACTATTAAACAACTTTTGGCATTTTCTTTTTATTCATACTTCGAGCCCAAGCCCGTTACCCCGTCCATAAGGTTCTGTAAAACGTCAGGTTGTAGTTTTTTTAGAACAGAAATCCATTTTCTCTTGAAGTCCACCTCCGATTTGACAACTTTTGGGTTCTTCCGGAGGGCCTGCTTCATAATCGCCCAATATTTCTCTATTGGGTGAAGCTCCGGCGCGTTGGGCGGGTTCATTTCCTTTGGCACGAAGGTGACCCGTTGGCTTCGTACCACTCCAACACGTCCTTTGAATAGTGGCACGAAGCGAGATCCGGCCAGAAGATGGTCGGGCCCTCGTGCTGCTTCAATAGTGATAGTAAGCGCTTCTGTAGGCACTCCTTAAGGTAAACCTGCCCGTTTACCGTGCCGGTCATCACGAAGGGGGCGCTCCGCTTTCCGCAAGAGCAGATCGCTTGCCACACCATGTACTTTTTGGCAAACTTGGATAGTTTCTGCTTGCGAATCTCCTCCGGAACGCTGAATTTGTCCTCTGCGGAGAAGAACAACAGGCCCGGCAGCTGACGAAAGTGCTGACCGTGGATTGGACGATTCCCAGCATCTTACCGATGTCCCGATGTGACAACCCCGGATTCTCGAAATGAGTGCACAGGATTAATTCACGACGCTCTTTTTCGTTCGACGACATTTTTCCAAATTTACGAAAAATTGACAGTGAAGCATGGCCAACGTGATCTATACACTCTTATCTGATTATAAGCGGAAGCTGAAGATATAATTCCTAAATATTAAATTTCTACAGCGTTGTTTCCGTGATGCAATTTGATGTGACACACCCTTTACTGATTGGTCGAAATTGACGTCATTTCTTTTTCGCCTGCTTCGCTTCTTTCGTTCCCCGATAAAGTCAAATATTTGCATATCGAGCGAATGGGAGGCGCCTATTTCTCACATACCAACTGATATAAAAGGACGGTAGCATTTTTGGATTTCTCATTCTCGTTCAACGCTCAGATCGGCAAACATCTGGGCTTCTAGTGTGAAGTGCTCTGCGAATCAACCAACACCATACGATGCGGCAAAGGAGAGGAAGCCATCGGCAACCAACGATGGATGCGATGCGGCAAAGGGAGCAAAGAAGAGGAAGCAGCGGAGAGCATCGAATTAAATCTAGTGTGCATTGCTGGTGCGCTCCTCTTCACATCAACAATTGGATGCGGCAAAGGAGGCAGAGGAGCGAAGTGCATTACATCGCATCGTATCACATCCGCTATCCGTCGTTTAGCTCGTCGTGGTGGTGCCAATCAAACCCTCGCAAATCGACGCACAGAAGCCGATGGCGCAAAAGTCAAGGAAAGCATCAGCGAATCCGTAAAAGCTACCGCTCCCAAAACTGAACTGCTACATCCGACTGAAACGCAGCAGATTCCAACCCATTAAACCATTCCAGTCCTTCTCAGGACTATCAATTTGTTTTGAAACAAAAAAGTCTATTGTACTGTTTTCCACTTACCACAAAAACTATATAAAACTATGATCAAAAATACTGTTTATTTTTACATTTTCTACTAACAACTAACATAGAACGTATCACGTCAAAAACATACGTTTCATCAACCACCTTTTACTGGATTTGGCAAAAGAAGCGAAGGACATATGCATGCATGTATATAACGGAGCGCTCCAGTCATACACAGCCCGTTAGGGACGAATGACCTTTGGGTTAAAGTCCCTTCAAAAACAATAACGAACGATACACAGCCCGTATCAGACAAATGCATGAAGGAATTTTCTATAAAATAATATTTTTGCGGTGCCTTTGCGCCAACTACACGGGCGAGTAGCACCATAGTAGCAAAAGATGTCGAAGTTCATGACATCTGGTAGCAATATTTTTCTTCTATTGAATTATAGAGACTTTAAACTTTACGTTCATTCGTCTCTAGCCCTGAAAAGGCCCTTGCGAAGAAAACTAGTTCATACTCTTTCTCGACCTACTTTTAGAAAGACATTTTCATTGTCGCTCAGAACTTCTCAGCAAACGAGTCTGCTTTCGGCGGCACCAAGCGACGCCATGAGCAATATTCATTTAGGGAGGCAGATTAATCTCCCAGCGAACTAGCAGGCCCGAAGGCAGTTTTGACAAATAAAATCGAAATATCGAAATAAAAAAATAAAATCGAATTTTTTTGACGTCAATTGACATCAAACCCAAGCTGCCTGGGGGAAACCGACATTGCAAATACATTAAAGTAGGGGGAGCTTTTGTTCCTACCGAAATGTGCTCCCTAACAGAGACATCAAAACCAAGCTGCCTGGGGGAAATCGACATTGCAAATACATGAAATTAGGGGGAACTTTTGTTCCCACCGAAGTGTGTTCCCTAACAAAGACATCAAAACCAAGGTGCTCGGGGGAAATCGGCATTACAAATATGTGCAAGTCAGGGGCATTTTTATATTGCAAGTAAGGTGAGTGATACGATTAATTCTAGCAAATTAAATTTAAATTTGGAACTTTAATGTTGGTTGCTTCGTGAAATTTCATATCAATGACTGATCGTGTATTGTGAAAAATTTAGCACAAGTGTAAGTGTAAAATTGTATATGGTAGCAGTTGTGTTAAAAATGACTTAATATATGAAACGGTTTATTTCAATTTTCATAAATAAAAACCAAGGTGTGTTTCCGCTTGAGAACTGGTCGTTCGGTTCAAGCTGTCTGCTTGTTTTGTTCATTTTCACCCAAGGAAAGTTCATACGGCGAGAAAAGTTGGAAAAATTAAGAAATATTCGAAAAAGTGATTTCTCATATGCTCTACATATAGTATTAGGTGTTGTTAGTCCAATTAAAATTCGCATTGGGTTGAATAAACACTCAGGAACTAAAAGTTATAAAATAAAATTACCTTTCCCATTTCAAATATGTTTTCTCTATATTAAAGTAACATGTTTTTACTGATGATAAAAATTGATAATTTTATTCGGTATTCATAATTATCTTATATAACATTGATGAGTTTTTTTTCTATTTTCATCCGTACATAACACTGGAGGCATCTCGTCTAGGGTCACAGAGGGCGGTTTTCATCATATCTCATTTCATTCCATTCCGGCCTCTGCTGTCTGATACGCACGACTAATTACCATCCTTCTGTCATCATCACTCGGTTGTAAACACTGGTGGAGCGAACAAACAATATCCAACAACCAAACAAAACAGCCCTTTTTGGGGCCACCAAATCATTATCAAAGAGTTAAATTCTTAAAACATATCCAAAATCAACAGATAGCCTAACGGAATCCTACGTCAACTATGCGGTCGTGTCTCAGACACAACCCTCCTGTGACTTTTTTTTTGTTGGACTATATTCAATCTCTGCACACGATAATTGTCGGATTGTTTCATATTCCGCTTAGATGAGTTTTAAGTTTTAGGTTCGATTAGAGAGGGGACAGAAACAATGTGAATACACTGCGTGTTTGAATAATGCTAGCATAAAAGTGAACTTAATGGCCCAATTTGTGTCAGACGGAGACACACATCTCTTCAAATTTCGATTCCATATTTTTGTATCACAAGAGAATAATAACGACATTTCTTTAGCATATTACTACTAGTTGTAGAGAAACCATTCGAGAATAGACTTTCTAAATAAACCCTAAATCTGAACCAATTCAAACTAATTCATGTTTATGGCCTCGTCTATTACCATGGAACATACAAATTATTGCACCAACATTTTCAAATACGAATTAGATCTAAAGAATATGAACACTTCCGCTCCGGATGAGAAAGTTCAATCTTTTACGAGAACTGTCAGAACCAAGACGATCAGAAGGAAAACCAAGAGGAGCTGCATAACATCTTCTTAACACATCAAAACACTCGGGTTACCTCAAATCTGCCATTACTATCGCACAATTAAAAGTACTTATTGCATTTCTGATCATACATTCTGTCAAATACATTTACATTAATACATTTTAAATCTTTCCCCTGAACATCCATGATTACTTTTAAGTTAATACTACTCTCATTGGTCTCAATTTCTATTTAATGCACGATCTGTCGTTTAGTTTGCTTATAGCGTCATTAATAACAATTTAACTTTTAACTAATGGTCAACAACGACCATCCACCTCTTCAATTGATTAAAACATCGGCTATCTAAAAGGATTGGTGCTCGGAAAAAAGTCATTTGAGTCTGGAAGGAACTAGTATGTGAATTATAATCTCTCACGCGACCGTTCATCACATTTTAGTTGACATTCTGGGCATGATAAACGTCGCATCACGAATAATGACAAAATAGCTCAATTTTATTGAAAAATCTCATCGCAATCAAATGGCTGAAGACATGCTTGAATCATCACATTCTGATTCCACGCTCATCCAACTCTCCAGATATGACCCCATTTGACTTTTTCCTATTTCCGAAACTCAAATTACCGCTTTGTGGAACCCGATTTGTTAGCATTGAAGATATAAAAACGAATTCCCTGCTTGAGTTGAATGCAAATCCTGAAGAAGTGTTTCTATAAAAAGTGCTTCGATTGTTCGTTATATCCCAAAAGATGTCACCCTTCTAAACTCGAGTAAACCGCGAGTAATCGGTTTTCCATCTTAACAACCATAGAGTTAGGAAAATTGTTTTCTTTATAGTTTTAAGAAATATATTTAAGAATTCGGCTCCTTTAAGCTTATGTAACTGAGCCTGTAGAAAAACACGAATTAAAAAAAATCAGTAAAAAACATGCATCTTCATAGCGTTGTTGCATCGTAACTGCAATTTTGTTGAAGGCAACATGTTTTTTTTTCAGTCGACTGCGATGCCATCACATCTTTTTCGTCGCATGACGATGTCGTTTGTATTCGAAGTTATAGATATTGTCCTAGTCGACGATAAAGATATCGTTGCTCGTCGTTACTGTAGTTTTGATTGCTGTAACGATGAATTTGTCTGCGCTGCCTTCTTTCGATATATGGATATTGTGTTGTGGAGATGGATATATGGAGATTATATGGAGACTTGTGTTCAAAAATGCACTGATAAATGATGTCTCCTTGTCATTGTCTACTTAACTAAATAAATAGAATAGAAGCATGGTAATGACTTCAATTTGTGCACATTTTTGAACATCGGAATCAAATAGTGTCGAGTTACTCGTATTCAAGTTTGAATATGGTTCCGGATTCTACCTCATCCTACCCGTTTAAAGGAGATAAGTTGATATGGAAACACATTATTTGCACAACTCATAATACACAACACTACCATTGAAGGCAACACAAAACGACAATCACAACAAACGAACAATAACATAAGAATTGTCACGGAATAGGGAACACATGGAAAAGAACCCACTATTGTTTATAGCGAACATTCGAGAAGTAACCCGACCAAAGAATCAATCGCAATTATAGGCTATTCAGAGGACTATGGGACCAATGATATAAATAGAGCATGAAATGTTAAGAACAGTGTCAGTTGCAAATAAACCACCGATCAGTATAGATCGAGCGTCTTGACTATATTCGATCTCATCTCTTATCCCTCATCGGGTAGCCAGTATACTCTACTTTGGAACTCCGCTTAGAACCTATCTAGGCGGAGACATCATGTTCCCCAAAACTTTAATGCAGTCGAGATATGTTATGTAAAAAATCCTCAACTTCAAAAAATATATAAGAAAGTACAGCGCCCTCTAGACCAATGCCACGAAAACAATAAAAAACGGTTACAATCAATAATTACAAAAACAAAATTGATCTTTTTCGCAAGTTCAATATTATTTAATAAAAGTCTAGCTCATTGGTTTTAATTTGATATGTCGATCATCTAAATCTGTTCAGTGGTTCGAAAGTTATGAATTTTTCAAGAAAGTCATTTTTGGGAAAAAGTTTGGAAAAAGTTGATTTTTCGGACCGCCCTAAAATAGAAATGGTCGCCCTAAGAAAAAAATAAAAAAAATGCGGATTTAATATTTTGCAATAAAAAACAATACTACTACTTTTCATAGAAATCTGAGAACCACTATGTCGGTTTGATATAGAATGGCTGTACAGCGCGGACTCGATTATATACAGTCTCCGATTTCTTTTCACTGTATATAATCGAATCCTGTATATAATCGAGTCAAAAAAAAATATTTTTTTTTATTCATCCCCCTAAAGTCAGAAAACACCTTTCTCACATGAAAAAAAATATGTTTTTCCAGAATCTCTCAGGGGATGATAGATGATCATTTTTGGATGAAAAAAAAATGATTCTACGTACATGTTCGAAATTCAACAGTGACTGAGTTATAGATCTTTTTTTTTTTGTTTCGGACTATTTTGCCTCAAACTGGCTCTACACTAAAAAGTACGCTACGTAAGCCAATTCTGTTATTTCATTTGAAAGATGAGAAAACTTAGTACAAGATGTAGAAGTGGGACATCTAAATTAGTGGAATTAAATAACATTTTGGAAATGAAAATTGAAAAGTTTGTAATTTTTAGTGTGTAATTATTTTATCCCAAAAATTCATATTCAACTTGATTGTTTCTATCAAATAAACTAAAACTCTCAAATCCCTCTACAATTTATTCCTTAACTCCCAACTTCTATCTTTCTTAATTTCGCTGCAATATCAATATAAACAATTCCTGGTGAAAATTTAAGCAAAATCTTCATTTTTTTTTTTTTTTTTATCCAAAATATATATTTTATTAAGGCTTATATGGCGTCAGCCTAACGGGGCCGGGAGTTCAATATTTTGACAATGTTTGCTTAGACTATGTTAGTAATATGTAACCGATTACTCGCGGTTGACTCGAGGTTAGTATTACAAGTGTTCTCATAATTGGTATGTCGCAGTCTTCGATGCTCTGTACGTGTGCCCGACACGGGATACTTCCTATTGGGATGCAGCTGACCATTAATCAGCAACGCCCCCCTAGTCTGTACCCCATATCTAGCGTGGTGCGTCTTTCTCGACTCGAGGAATCCAGGATAGAATGGCGGCGCAATCATCAGCTCGTGTAGAGTTGTCATGAGCGGTACAACCTTTGGCTCTTGTTGAATGATCAGTGGACTGCACAACCTTTGGCCCGTGTGTCTGTAAAGAGTGTGTGTATGTATTGCCGCGACTAAGTAAAAGTTTATCGATCGGATAGGAGGGATATGAAACGGGGACACAACGAAGGAAACATCATTAAACGTTGACATCGGCGTTTCTGAGGAACAGGTATAGATGAAGCAGAAGATCAGGATCCCGGCTACCTAAGATATCCCGGACGGGGATATCCGATTGTCTGCCTTGTGCTCTCAGTGCTCTAGAGAGCTGAGAGCGAGCAGCATGGAACCGGATACACGACCAGACAACATGCTCGATGTCGTGGTAGCCATCGCCACAATCACAAAGATTGTTTGCTGCGAGCCCAATGCGATAGAGATGCGCGTTTAGGTTGTAGTGATTGGACATAAGCCGAGATATCACGCGAATGAAATCACGACCTACATTCAATCCCTTGAACCATGCCCTCGTCGAGACCTTAGGGATAATCGTGTGTAACCAACGACCGAACTCATCACCACTCCACATGCGCTGCCAACTTTCGAGCGTATACTGACGAGGAATGTGGAAAAATTCATTATAAGCAATTTGCCTTTCAAAAAGTGTGCCTTCTAAAGCGCCCACCTTAGCTAGCGAGTCCGCTTTCTCATTCCCCGGAATCGAGCAATGAGAGGGAACCCATACTAAGGTAATCTTGAATAATTTTTCGACCAAAACACTCAATAGTTGTCTTATTCTAGTTAGGAAATAAGATGAGCGTTTATCAACCTTCATTGAGCGGATTGCCTCTATTGAGCTGAGACTGTCTGAAAAAATAAAATAGTGGTCGATGGGCAATGTTTCAATGATCCCTAATGCGTAATATATCGCACCCAGTTCAGCGACATACACGGAACAAGGATCTTTGAGTTTGAAAGAGGCACTGGAATTTTCATTGAAGATGCCGAAGCCAGTGGACTCGTTTATGAATGAACCGTCAGTAAAGAAGATTTTATCAGATCCAACTTTCCCAAAATCTTCATATCAAAATCTTCATATCAAAATCTTCATAAATCGCGATGTTTACCCCCTGTACTTATAATAGCCACTTAAATTTGACCTTAACGTTGAAAGGTTACATTTTTTCTTGAAATAAGTCATATTTGGAAGATAAAAAAAATATTTATTTTCAAACTGTTTATAATCGAGTCCAAAATTGTATATAATCGAATTACATATAATCGAGTCTGTATATAATCGAGTCCGAGCTGTGAATGAGAATGCAGTCTACATTTGTTTTTTCGAAAATCTGTATAAAACAAAATGGATCGGAAAATGTGTTGCTTAACGTAAAATCCGAGGAAGGAATCGTCCGATTTGAGTCTTCTTTATTGTATTGTATTCGTCTGTGCCCATAGATCGATGTAATGACAAGATTTTTTTTTGAAATTTTCGAAAAACTTTAAGGGAAGCTTCGAAAAATAAATTCTCATGCGTTCTACAATGACATCGTTGCTAGTCCAATTGGAATTTGCGTTTGCGGAACCGCATATGGTGATGCGCACAGTACAACTGTAGCCATGTACAGCGGTAAAATAGGTCGGTACAGGTACAGCAATTGTACCGAGTTGCTTACATGGTTCTAGCACTGTACATGGTAACAGACATACAATCTTCGAAGTACAACGCTAGTACAGTTATGCCGTGGAGCTGCCGGCCTAGAATAGCGTTCCGGGTTTTTGGTCCCTGTCCCTGTCGTAAGAGGCGACTAATCGGGTGACAACGCGAGTAAGGGCGCGGTAAAGCCCTAGGGAGCTAGCGCGGGGGAAATACCGCGACACACAGTGAAGGAAGGAATGCCAACGGGCATATTAGGATCGACGCCAGTGAGATTCTAATTACGGCATACTGGTAATAACGACGCATGACTGATTTGGAATGATTTGGAAGAGACGCTATAGGGCTGACAGCCGCGCTATTCCGTTACTTTAGCAAAACCGCGGACGAGCAGCCAAGCCTGCATGTGAGAACTAAGCTGAGCGAAGCCATGAAGGCAAGTGAAGAACTCTACGAATACATCAAACCTCGTAGTAATGTTCATGCGGTGATAAGAACTCTTACCGTAAAAATAAGATCCGCACTTGCGATAGCTGAACGTGAACAGCAGAACTGGCGGGCAAGAGCAGAAAAAGCGGAGAATGCTCTGAAAGAAGCTGTGCAGAGTAAGGCAAAGGAAGTGATCTTGACACCGACGGTAGACTCTACCCCACTAACCGCAAAGAGGAGATAACAAACTCCAGAAGAAAAGAAGGAGACGAAAAAACACAAAGATGGCAGTGAAGGTGCTAGGGGTGAAAATAAGCAAAACAATGAAGATCCGAACGGGTGGCAGACAGTCGAAAGGAAGAAAAAAGAAAACAAAAAGAAAGGAAAAACTAAGCCTAAGATGGAGAGGCAGAAACCAGAAGCTCTTATTGTGAGCGCAGCGGGGGTTGCGACCTATGCCGAGATCCTGCGGAAGGTGAAAGAAGATCCGTCCTTACAGAATCTTGGGGAAAACGTGGCCAGGATAAGACGAACACAGAATGGAGAAATGTTGTTTGAATTGAAGAAGAACCCAACGATTAAAAGTTCGACATATAGAGAGCTAGTCGAAAAATCTATGGGAGAAACGGCGAAAGTTAGGGCTCTTTCCCAAGAGATAGCGATCGAATGTAGAAATCTGGATGAGATCACAACAGAGGACGAGCTGAGAGAAGCCCTGAACGAACAGTTCGAACTTAGCGATGTCTCCTTAACAATTCGACTGAGGAAAGCATTTGGAGGTACACAAACAGCAGTGATAAAACTGCCAAGAATCGCAGCAAGAAAACTGCTAGAGCCTGGCAAGATAAAAGTTGGATGGACGGTGTGCCCTCTAAGGGCTATTCAGCAAATGATGAGATGCTTTAAATGCATGGACTTTGGCCACCAAGCTAGAAACTGCAATGGACCTGATAGATCGGACTCTTGCTTAAGATGCGGTGATAAGGGGCACTTAGCGAAAATGTGTACTAAGCCTCCAAGATGCATGCTCTGTACGACGGAGGTAGATAACGATCACGTCACCGGAGGCTCATTCTTTAAAAGAGCGCTGGCAGCAACAAGTAAATGGAGGTAACACAAATAAATCTCAACCACTGCGACACGGCACAACAATTGCTATGGCAAGCCGCATATGAAATCAAATGCGATGTGGCGATCATAGCAGAGCCGTATCAGGTACCCCCAGACAACGTAAATTGGGTAACCGATAAAGCTAAAATAGCCGCAATTACGACGTTGGGAAAATACCCCTTCCAGGAAGTTGTATCCAGTGAATATGAAGGGTTCGTGATTGTCAAAATTAACGACATCTTTGTATGCAGCTGCTATGCACCCCCGAGATGGACGATTGAGCAGTTCGACCAGATGCTCCACAATATAACGGAAGAGCTCATCGGACGGCATCCCATAGTCATCGGCGGGGACTTCAACGCCTGGGCAGTAGAGTGGGGGAGCAGATTTACCAATGCGAGGGGGTTTAGTCTGCTCGAAGGACTGTCAAAGCTGAATATAAGACTAGTTAATGAGGGCTCTACTAGCACTTTTCGCAGGGATGGGAGAGAATCAATTATTGATGTAACCTTCTGCAGCCCGTCGTTAGCATCGAACATAAACTGGAGAGTGTGCGAGGATTATACCAACAGTGATCACCAAGCGATTCGCTACACCGTCAGTACTCAGTCGCCATTAACAAGGAGAGGGACGAGAACAAAGTGTAAGAAGTGGAAGCTGAAGGAGTTTGACAAGAACCTCTTCATCGAAGCACTCCAGGTGGATCGAACAACTTCTACTTTAAATGCAGTCGAACTGACAGAGGTTGTAACGAGAGCATGTGACGTCACCATGACGCGGAAATCAACGCCAAAAAACGAACGTCGTCCAGTATATTGGTGGAACGAGACAATTAACACACTGCGGATAAGCTGTCTCCGAGCCAGACGGAGAATGCAAAGGGCTAGGATTGACACCGAAAGAACAGAGTGCAGGGAAGTGTTCAGAGCGGCGAGAGCCGCGCTCAAGAGCGAAATAAGAATCAGCAGAAAGAACTGCTTCAAAGAACTGTGCCGCGACGTTGATGCGAATCCTTGGGGCAATGCCTATAGAGTGGTGATGTCAAAACTTAAAGGTCCCTCGACGCCCCAAGAGACCTGCCCGGACAAGCTGAACAGTATTATTGAAGGGCTTTTCCCGCAGCATGATCCTGTGAGCTGGCCACCTACACCATACGACCATAACGAAGATTCTGTCGAGAGAGTTACTACAGAGGCGCTGATAGCGGCAGTTAAAAAATTAAAAATTAAAAAAGCGCCAGGCCCAGACGGAATCCCCAACGTGGCTGTCAAAGCTGCGGTTCAAGCGTACCCGGATATATTTAGGGCAACGCTGCAGAAATGCCTCGATGATGGATACTTTCCGGATACCTGGAAAAGACAAAGACTGGTACTGCTACCAAAACCAGGGAAACCTCCAGGAGATCCATCGTCGTACCGCCCCATCTGCCTTCTGGACACACTCGGGAAGCTGCTGGAAAAGATCATTCTCAACAGATTGATGAAGTGCACAGAACGTGAAGGTGAATACGGACTCTCTAAAATGCAGTTTGGGTTCCGGAAAAAAAGATCGACAATGGATGCTATCATGTCAGTAACCGAGACAGCCGGCAAAGCATTGATGCAAAAAAGACGCGGAAATCGTTATTGTGCCGTAATCACGATCGATGTGAAAAACGCATTCAACAGTGCCAGTTGGGAAGCTATCGCGATAGCGCTACATAGGTTACTAGTCCCGGACTACGTATGTAAAATTCTGAAAAGCTACTTCCAGAACCGAGTCTTAGTTTATGATACAGTGACAGGGCAGAAATCGTATAAAATTACAGCGGGGGTTCCACAAGGCTCCATTCTGGGCCCAACACTGTGGAACGCGATGTACGATGGTGTGTTGTTGTTGAAGCTTCCCAGGGGCGTACAAATCACTGGTTTTGCTGATGATGTTTTATTGACGGTGATCGGAGAATCCCGAGAAGAAGTCGAAATGTTGGGTACAGAGGCAATCAAAACCGTTGAAGAATGGATGAACGACTCTAAACTGCAGATAGCACACCAGAAAACCGAGATGGTGTTGGTCAGCAACTGCAAAGTTGTGGAGCAAGCGAAAATCACCGTTGGGGAACACAGTATCTGTTCCAAACGGGAACTGAAGTACCTGGGTGTTATCCTTGACGATCGACTCAATTTCAAGAGCCACGTGAGATATGCATGTGAGAAAGCAGCAAAGGTCGCAACAGGGATGGCTAGAATTATGCCGAACAACGCAGGGTCATGTAGTAGCAAGAGGCGCCTTCTGGCCAGCGTATCCACATCGATACTCCGTTACGGTGGTCCGGTCTGGGTGGCAGCGCTCGAAGTAAGACAAAATCGGACGCTGCTAAACAGAACGCTCAGAGTAATGGCGATGAGAGTATCGAGTGCATATCGAACGATATCTGCAGAAGCGGTATGCGTGATAGCGGGAATGATTCCCATCGACATTATGCTGGTTGAAGACAGCGTACGCTACGAGGAAAAAACAACGGACGTGCAAAATAACAGAGAACTGCGAAAAAGATCACGACTAGAGTCAATACGGAAGTGGCAACAGGTGTGGAACAACACACCTAACGGTCGATGGACCCACCGACTAATTCCGAATATCACGAAGTGGATTGGGCGCAAGCATGGAGAAGTAAATTTCCACTTGACCCAATTTCTGTCTGGTCATGGATGTTTTAGGCGGTACTTGAACAGGTTCGGACACGCGAACTCACCATCCTGTCCTGAGTGTGGTCAAGTAGAAGAAACAGCGGAACACGTGGTCTTCGAATGTCCTCGATTTGTCCAGCAGAGAAGAGAGTTGATCGCTGCATGCGGACTCAATTTGAATGCCGATAACATCGTACACGAAATGTGTAAAAGCGAGAACTCGTGGAACGCAGTGAATTGTGTCATAGTCACAATAATGACGGAACTCCAACGAAAATGGAGAGCAGACCAAAGAATGAGCGTAGGAAACACAGAGCAATGAGTGCATAAGCACAGCCTCCTCCCGAAGTAATACCAAAAGGTGGTTCCGGGAGAGAAACGGCAAGAAGAAGGAGGTGGTTTTTGGTGAGTAGGAATCTCACACTATCCGGTCAACATGGCGACTGGGTGTCTATGCAAAATTTCCACCTTCTACAAAAAAAAACGCTAATACAGTTGTATGTCTGTCATAAGTATTACACGATGAATAATAATGACATTACTTCATCAGAATCACACGATCGTGTAAGGTTGGCAAAATTAATATGACAGGCAATAATTATGCATATCCGGATTTTCTGATCTCGCTCCATCATTTCTGTAATAGGGCAGGGACACTATCACACTATCTATCTTGTGTTAAAATCTATTTTTGTGAGGAAATTTATTCTCTATCAGGCTAGTGGGCCCAAGAGAAGTTATTTTAAATCCCTAAAATTTGAATGGAAGTTATTACTTGTTGTTACTTGAATGCATAAAAAATGTAGCACTGAACCTTACCTAATCAATTTTCTATAATTTTTCTAAAATCCCAACTAAAATTTATTATTATAAAATAAAATTATACCCCGATATCATTTTAGTTCAAGGTTTTTCCACCATTTGTGGTAAACCTGTTACTCTACTACATAGAGCAACATATTTGATGCAGAGAAAATTATTTTAATTTACATTATTTGATTTTAAAAGTTTGCCCATTCCACCTGAAAATCCGTTATCATTTTCGCCTCACAACGATGAAGCACGAAGCACAAAATGTTAATTCGCAATGGTTACTATACAGTGTCGACATCTATTGCCCAAATGCGAGGGTGCAGCACACGGATGAGATACGGTGTCGACATTTACGAATGTATGGGGGTACGTGAAAGACCGTTGTTATGTTAATAAGCCACAAAATTCGGAGGAACTTAAAGAAGAAATAGCTCGCATTTTCAACAGCATCGATGTCGCAATGTTAGAGTTGTGCATAAAGAATTTTGTTCACCGTTTAAAAACGCGTTATCGAAAAAAGGGGTGGTCACATCGAAAATGTCCTAAAATAAGCTTTATTTTGGTTTTTTAAAATTAAAATTCGTTCAATTTTGTAGAAGTTATAAAAATTTGTTGCGTGAGCGTTTAATCTGGAAGAACCTGTATTGACGAATTTACGTTAGAATTGCAACCAGAAGGCGCAGCGAGTAAAATGATGATATTTTGTTTTTTTTAGTATGAAATTGGTTTGATTTGTTTTGAAAAATCAGAAATTTTCTGCGAGTTTCCCGGATTCAAGTATTCTTTCTACGCTGAAAAGGTTAGAAAATCATCATTCTACATTGTTTCATTCATAACACATGACGAATGATTCGGTACAAATGTTATAATTTACTGTTTTTTTCACTAGGCAAATGATGGGTGGCATTTGTTGCGCTTCAAATATTGCAGATCCTTCTCGTATCGGCTGAAAGGAAGCCCCTGCATAATCAATGATGTCATCCACCTTGATATGACATTGATTGCATCGTCATTACTTACACTTTGAGCTTCTGAAAAATGCCCGGAAGTTAGTTCTCATAACCTATATTCACTGTCAAACATAAAAATTTTGAAGATTATGTATGACTTTAGTCCAATCGCGTGTTGAAACCATTGTAGTTAGACAAAAAAATATGATTTTCTTGCCATTTACTGATGACATTTAATGGCTAAAATGATTTTGAATAAAAATTAATGAAAATAATCACGACCGAATCGAGCTTTCAAGTGCGCAGAATAGACAAACATCATCACTTTTGTAGTTCTGAGCTCTAATGTAGGTGTCGCATGAGCTGATTCAGCTTTGCGTAAATTCGTCAATTATAATACAGTGATTTACATTGAATGCGACGTCTAGCTAATTGGACAGACCTATAATACGACACGTTTAATTGGACATTTTCACCTTTAATTGGACATTTTGGTAAACATCGAGTTCAGGGCCCAAATCATGACCCCACATTAAAAGTCGCCACCAGACGTCGAAACTGTACCACTTTCTTCGACAATGTCCAATTACAGGTCAAAATCGCCTCCAATGCGAAACTTATACCAGGGACAGACATACAGCTGTACTTGCGTTGTACGTGTACAGCGTTGTACAGGTACCATCGTACCATGACAGACATACTTTGGTTGTACATTGTACCGTATGTCAAACTGACAATCAGATATTTTTCCAATTTCCACCACATATTTCAATGAAAAAGGTTTTTATTTAGTGTCTAAACTATCAAACACAACAAAAAAGTTTCCAATCTGAGTTATTAACTTAAAAGAAAGTCAATGAAAAGAACGTTTATCAAGTGATTTGATTCTGCTTGTTCATGCTACCCACCACTAACCGTCTATGGCGCTGCGCACAGTACAACTGTAGCCATGTACAGCGGTAAAACAGGTCGGTACAGGTACAGCGATTGTACCGAGTTGCTTGCATGGTTCTAGCGCTGTACATGGTGACAGACATACAATTTTCGAAGTACAACGCAAGTACAGCTGTATGTCTGTCATAAGTATTAGGTGTGCCTCGGAATGCCGCATTAAATGTAAATTACTGTATATTATAATACCAGTTAATTTTCGAAAATACTGGTATTCACACAATAAATAGTTGAAGATTAAGGAAGAGAAGGATAGTATAGAAATCAACAACTCTTATTAACCACTGTGTGTTGAAAATATGAATGAACGTAACATTAATGTGATTTCATTTTTTCATCCGCGAACACCAAGGTGAGAAACAGTTTGTTTATATTATGTTCGTTCCCATATAGGCTAAGCTCAAGTTAAATTGTTTCAATAAAGCTACTTTTATTCATCAAATCATCCGTTCATTGCAATCCGGATACACGTGTTTCTATCTATCAACCCTAAACTTCCTACTTCCTAAGGTGAGTAAGCAATTATTATAATCAATATTGAATTATTATTATTATTCTTATTGTGCCCAAAAAATCCAGTCAACAATTTCTTTATAAATCGGTTATTTAAGGGTCCCTTACACGATAAATAATAATGACATTACTTCATCAGAATGACAATAACAATGATCGTGTAAGGTTGACAAAATTGATATGAAGGGCAATAATGATGCAAATCCGGATTTTCTGATCTCGCTCCATCATTACTGTAATAGAGCAGGGGCACTGGCATTCGAGTTGTCTAGGATACTGTGCGACATCTTGTGTCAAAATCTATGTTTGTGAGCCAATTTACTCTCTATCAGATTAGTGGGCCCAAAGCCATTTAAAATTCTTAAAATTGGAATGAAAGTTATTATTTGCTGTTACTTGAATGCATAAAACACGTAGCACTGAACCTTACTTGATCAATTTCCTATATTTTTTCTGAAATCCCTACTAAAACTCATTAGTATAAAATAAAATTACCGCCAGAATTAGTTTAAGCTTAAGTATTTTCACCATTTACAGAAAACCTGTTGCTCTATTACATAGAGCAACATATTTGATGTGAAAAAAACAAATTTTCATTTATACTTTTTGATTTTAGAAATTTGTTTCTTCTACCTGAAAACCCGTTATCATTTTCGCTTGACAACGAATGAGCACGAAGCTTAAAATGTTAATTCGCGATGGTGACGGTGCAGTGTTGACATCTATTGCCCAAATGAGTGGGTGAAGCGTACATGTAAGATATTTAGAGATGAACCAGCCTTTGGCTGAAAATCTCTTTAATAAAAAAAGAAAAAAAATACGGGTAAGATACGGTGTCGACACTTACGAAGGTATTCAATGGTAATGAATCAAGCATAAGCTATTGAGATTTCTATTGAAAAATATAGTTTTAAATTGTGAATAGATCAATGAAAATAATTTCAAAATAGTTTTCGAATGCTCATAACATATTGTTTTGAATCTTCTTCATCCATCACTAAAAGACATTATATTAACAGATCAAATTGTTGAAATTATAATTAGAAACCGTTATTAGGAACAACTTTCGTTCTAGATTTTTTCATTGTTTGCAGAAAACCTTTCAAATTATTTATGTGGATGTTTATTTGATACAATAAAATTGATTTTCATTGATAGTTTTCATTCCGAAAATGTGTATATTTCTCTTACAACTATGAAGGCTAGAGTAGCTTCATTCGTCAGAGTAAGAAAAATGATCGTGTATGGTTGAAGAATAATGATGATGCCGAACGGAGTGTGTCCTGCTGGTATTGCCATTACTGATAATGTCAATGCTACTGATCGTGTAAGGGCCGCTTTAGGCTAAGGTTACTTTGGATAGGAGTACCTAAGTGCCTAAGGCGGCGGTGACACTGGATGCAGAAAAGTGGTCGTACGAATTGTATGCAATAGTGAAGCTAAACAACCACATTGAGTTGTATTGGTGTGGTTACATTGCTTCCCCCTTGCTTCGTTCGTATTCGTCAGCTTCTATCGAACAAAATTGTTTGTTTCTATTCGTACAATCAAATTTTCGTGCGTACTCCTATCCAAAGTAACCTTAGCCTTAGGCCGATTACACATTATCCGGTTTCTGCCGGACCGGTCTGAAACCCAAATGGCAAATTTCAACCGTACCAACCTCTTTACGGCGCCGTGATGCAGCGGTCTACTGCGACTGCAATGTCCGGTGACCAGACAAGCATTATACGCGATGACAGTAGTATTGTATCGACATCTGGTGGAGACATCAGTTTGGGAAAGCAAATCATTCTCTATAACATTCTCAGACCATAAGACAGTTTTAAGTTGTTCAAGCTTTGAATGAAAATTTTCACTTCAAATTATTTGATTACTCAAAACACGTGGAACTGATTCTTACTTAATTATGTTTGTATAACGTTCTTGATGTTTTCACCAAAACTTACAATTATAATATGAAATCACTATCAAACACAATTCTTGTTCAGGGTTTTTTCACTACTTGCGAAAGAACGTATTGCTATATTACATAAAATATATTTATTACAAAAAATGTTTATTTTCATTCATAATTTTTATTTTGTATATGTGTTAATTGCACCTAAAACTTTATTTTTACTGCCACTTCCCAAAAGCAAAACACGAAACTAAATACCATCAACGCGAATTGACAGTTGTTTGTCATGTCTGTTAGTATTAGTACGATTCAGGCAATTTTTCGTCCCATGTATTAGTATGTGTGTGCTATTGACGTTTGTTTATTTTGAAATCATTTCAAAAGTTGCAAGTGATATGGATGCCGAAAATTATATTTCGCTTTATTTCGCTGCTGTAGAACAAGTGAAGTGATGCAAATTTCTGCTCAAAGCGAAGCAATGGTCACAGGCGCACGAGGTCATCATGGAGTGTTTTGCCATGGATTGTGTTCAACGGTGGGTAATGTCAGCGACAAATTATTCATAATTCATTGATTAACTTCTGTTTTTGTTTTGCTCACAGAAAACTTCCATCATTTAAATTCGATACTGAACGAGTTCTAGAATGTCAAACAAATTTTCAACTGTTCCATCAAGGGGCAGATTTCGAGCGACTTCATCCAGCTGAATATGAAGGTGAGTGTTTGTTAACTTCAACACACCAAAATAGTTTCTCTTCTAATATTCTTATTCGGTATTTCATACAGTTCAACCTGACCCGGAACGCGATCGACGAAGAGGTGGTTAAAGCTTGGCTCGAGGAATTCAATACCAAACTGTCCGATCTGTGCTCGGTGATCAAGATGTTTCCCTGCCCGACGCTGAAGCATCGACTCTGTCAGAACGCAATCACCCAGCTATTGGTCATCCGCTATGCGTTGATGCTAAATGCGTTCGAGAAGCTGCTTCTGCCCCAGGAATACGTCCTCGAGAAATTGCGGCTGAGCGCGTTTCTGGACGAGGATCCGCGGAAGCAGCGATGAATAGCGTTTGAAAGAAATGTATGATGTAATTTTAATCGCAAAGCAATATTACTACAATGCTTAAACAAAAAAAAACACTCTAGAATAAATGGATGGGTACACATCCTTTCGTACGCAAATTTCAAGATGATCACAGGAAGTGAACAGATAATACATATAAATAAGTAGTGCCCCTGGCTTGTTAGGCAATGTTATTATAATTGGCTCATAAAAAATTGTTCATTTTTATCTAACTATCTGAGACTGTTCAAAAAGTATGTGGCAACAGAGCGTGTGAAATAAATCATGCTGTTTGTGTATGATTAGAAATAAAATAAATTAGTGAGTGAATGAGTACACAGCAACTGGACAAAAGTTAGTTTTTGTAATACTGTTGATGACAGCCAAGTCTTTTGTCCAGTAAGTTTTTCATGTTCATTTATCATTGCAAATTTACGTTGCCGTCGTTGTGAGAATCATTGTAAAACGAGATGCGCCTAAGATGAACGTGTGCGCTCTGCAAATTACGGAAAAGGTTTGCGAACGTATTTTGAAATGGGGCGGAAAGGTTTATTACACCTTTGACCGCTCTGACGGCACTTATCGGTAAAAACACCGTCCTGATGTGCGCCTGCGAGGCCTGCACTCACTTTGGCCGTGCCAAACTTCGACATTCATATGTACTTTCCAAGAAACGCAAATTTGAGCAGGCTCGTGGTTGCAGCAGCAGCTGTGGTTTCAAGATTTTTCATATGCAATCTGTTCATGACCCATCCCCAAAAGGCACATCATGAGAGGGTGCTCACAAACAATGGTGGGAATTCAGAAAACACGGGTTCGATCAGCTCGGTGCAGCTGTACCACAGGTAATAAGAACAAGGTACAGATGCTTGATCTTCGCTCACTCATATGCGATCGGGAAGCGAAAGATGCGCAAGGGAATTGGGGAGTTCACCGCTGCCGATAGCGATCGAGAACATCGCACAGATATGCGATCAGCAAAGCGTAAGCGGAAATGATTTTATTATTCTGCCGAGCAGATACGTCCGAATCGTTCACTATGGAATCAACAATAAATTAAATATTTTATCGGATGTTTTGTTAAATGAATACAAGTTGTAATGTTGTGAAACTGTACATTATGAATATAAGTTTTATATACCTAGTGTTTTCATGTGAATATATGTAGTTCTACCAGAACTGTATTTTGAATGAAGAGAAGGATTCTTTGATGTTTGTGCCGGTTGTTCCGCCGTTTTGTATTTACTGTCGACATTACGTGGAGTGCAGTTCGAGTTTTTGTTCGCCGATAGCAACTTGTGGTGGGGAAACTAATTTCCCCATACAATGTTGGCAGCTGGAAATTGTGGGCTGTCGAATTGAGCCAGCCACCTAACAGCAATCAGTTGTATGTAGCAGAAATATTTGCAGCAATGTTCACCTGTCAAACCACTGTATAGGGCTCTTGCTACACATACATGCAGAGCATGTGTTGGGCACACATTCGCTTGTTTACATTCGTAGTGTCTATGCAGCAGAAGCGGATTTTTATCAATCGGCGTTCTTGTAGATGATTTAAATAGAGTTACGGTCATTCTAATAGTGCATAGAGCTAACATGAACTTTGTGAAACAGTTAGGCAAGCTATTTTATGAACAAGAGTTTTTGTGTAACGCATATTATTTAGTTTACTAGCACCTATTTCGCGATGTTCATTGAGCGACTCTCCCATTAGATTGGAATCGAAAAATTGGCAGAAAAAGGATTATCAACATTTTCGCACCTAGATCAAAGTCACAGAGTCTCGAGCTCACGTTTGAATGCTTCCTTGTATTTCCATGAATTGGTCAATCGATGGATTTTTTCCGTTTCCGATAAATTTTCTTATAAACGTATTTAGCTTCTCCGCAGAGCATTCGGGTACTCGGAAATCATATCTGAGAGTTGGTTGATATTTCAGGCTGAAAATGTCCTTAATTTCAACATAATCAACTGCTTTTTTGGCGGAACTAGCCGCCGATTAAGGATATCTGCACACGAATATTCATTATAGTTTATTCTTTCACGAGACCAGCAAAAAGCTTAAAACCTAAATGGGAGCACACTTCACCTAATCCGGCTATACAATCGCAATGTGCAGTTTGCACTATTTCTGTGAAAATTTTTGAATAATCAATCTGCTTCCATTGATATGAATCATGGCCAAAACAGAAATTTCTATTTTTCCCCGTGTGTATGGCTTTGACGCTAAAAGTAAATATTTTTATGTGAAGAAACATATATTCGCATGTTATTCATATAGATTAGCGCGTAATCTTTATAACTATTTCGCTAAAATAATTATTTAAACAAAGCTCAATCTTGTCGCTCCATATAATTCCTATGGAGCGATCACTTTTGCCTGCCCAACAGATCACTAATACATATGCACGCTGCAAGCGCCCTATAAACAAATGCATGTATGTGTATGTGAAAGATGTACGGTTTTGTATAGCGCGAGGTCTCTTTCACATTGTTATCCGGTTATCCGTCCAAACCCAGCGGCCCTTAGGCCGATTACACATTATCCGGTTTCTGCCGGACCGGTTTCAAAAAACGCCGCTGGGTTTGGACGGAAAACCGGATAACAATGTGAAAGAGACCTCGCGCTACACAAAACCGTACATCTCTCACATACAAATACACTACACAAAACTGTACATCTCTCACATAGACATGCATGCATTTATTTATATAGTGGATTGACAGGTACACATTGCTGCAAATATTCCGGCTACATGCAGCTGTTTGCAGACCGAAAATTTTAAAACCACAGCTGCTGCGGCAACCACGAGCGTTTTCATATTGTGTGGCACATCAGGAGCATGGTCAAAGTAAGAGCAGCCCTCACGGCATTAGCGCATCCTGGATCATAACGGTGTTCTTGCAGCACCTATCGTAAATACTTTCGCCCCACTTTAGAATAACTAAATTTAGTCCAGTTGCGGTGTAGTCATTCATACGCTCAGTTATTTTGTTTTTAAACATACACAAATAGCATGATTTTTTCACACGTTCTGTTGCCACATATTGGTTCAACAGTCTCAGAAACAAGTGTACAATTTTAAGACCGAAAAAATAATAACATTCCGTAAGAAGCTAGCGGCACTATTTATTTATATGTGTAATGTGTTCATTTCCTGTGATTGTCTTGGAATTTGTCTACGAGATAATATATGCCCTTCCATTCATTCTAGAGTGTTTTTTATTTCACCATTACAGTAGAAATCTGTACGATTAAAATAACATCATAATTCCTTCCTAAAAATAACATAATGATTCATTCAAATGCTATCCCATTGCTGCATCCGAAGATCCTCGTCCAGAAACGGGCTCAGCATATGCCGCAATTCGTCGAGCACCTACTCCTGGGGCAGCGGTAGCTTCTCGAGCGCATAGCAAATCAACGCACAGCTATTTATACGTGGATCTTGGGCAAAGAATGCCTGACTCAGATATTTTAATTTGAGATTTGGGTGATTTTGTTATGACAGAACCGATGCTTCGGTGTCGGGCATCTCGATCACCGATCACAGATCGGACATCTTGGGCTAGAGTTCCTCAAGCCGAGCCTCGACCACCTCGTCGTCGATCGCGACCCAAATCAGGTCAAACTGTCTGAAATACCCAATAAGAATATTAGGAGAGCTATTTTTGATGTGCTCA
This sequence comes from Toxorhynchites rutilus septentrionalis, assembly GCF_029784135.1. Classification (NCBI taxonomy): domain Eukaryota; kingdom Metazoa; phylum Arthropoda; class Insecta; order Diptera; family Culicidae; genus Toxorhynchites; species Toxorhynchites rutilus. The sequence continues at coordinate 149,496,784 of NC_073744.1, forward strand.
AATAAACAAAGACTGACCTCCTCATAAAATCTCGATAAAGTCGCTCAAAATATGCCCTTTGAAGAACCAGTTGGAGATTTGTTTGACATCATCGAACTTGTTCAGTAGCGAATCTGTGAACAATACAAAAACAGAAGATAATTTAAGAACTCGTAGTTGCTGTGAGCTAAACATAAACAGAAGTTAATTTAATAGCTCGATTAATTTGTCAGAAGACACTACACACCGTTGAACACAATCCATGGCAAAACACTCCATGACGACCTCGTGTGCCTGTGATCATTGCTTCGCTTTGAGCAGAAACTTTCATCACTGAAATTTTTCACTGCAGCTGAATAAAGAAGCGAAATAAAAAATTCAGTGTCCATACGGTCCATACCACTTGCAAATTCTGTTTGATTTCAAAATCAACAAACAAACGTCAAATGGCACACACATACTAATATATGGGGCGAAAAATTGCCTGAATTGTACTAATACTAACAGACATGAAAACAACTGTCAATTCGCGTGGAGGTTCGTGCTCCGCTTTTGGGAATTGATAGTGATAATTGATTTTCGGGTGCAGTTAACACATATTTAAAAATAAAAATTATGAATGAAAATTAACATTTTCTTATAAAATATGTTCTTAATGCTTAATGCAATGCAATTGCACGTTCTTTTGCAAGTGATGAAAACCCCCTGAACAAGAATTGTGTTTCATAATAATTTCATATTACAATGATGAGTTTTAGTGACAATATCAAGAAAATTATACAAAAATGGTTAAGTAAGAATCAATATTACGAGTTTTAAGTGATCACATAATATAAAGTAAAAATTTTCATTAAAAGTTTGAACAATTTAACTGTCTTAATGTCTGATATTCTCAAAGAGAATGATTTACTTTCCCAAACCGGTGTCTGTACCAGACGTCGACACAATACTACTGTCATCGCGTATAATGCTTGTCCGGTCACCGGACATTGCAGTCGCAGTGGACGGCTGCATCACGGCGCCGTGAAGAGGTTGGTACGGTCGAAATTTGCCATTTGGGATTCTAACCGGTCCGGCGGAAACCGGATAATGTGTAATCGCCCTTAAGGTCCATTTATACGTTGCTAGTAGCTGACCTGACAGTGAGCAGCTACTGGGCCGGTAAACTCGTTTGACAATTGGTTGACTCGCCTTGTCCGTTCTCACAGTGTGAGCTGCTGACGAGAAACTAGGTACTACATCATTGGCTTACCAGGAATGCCAGACGATTTTCCAAATATCCATCCAATAGTTAGAAACAGCAATCAGATCCAAATTTGAAAGATGATTGATCCGAAATCGACTTCTCTATTGGCAGTTTTCGTCTCAGGTTTTCAGTTGCTTTTGTCATTACACAATTTTATCGCGAAATACACGCTTACCGTGTATAAAAATAATTTGTGCTGAATATCTTCGAACTGAAGGTACTATCCGAAAAAGCAGAAAGGCAAGAGGATTTGGGCCAGGAATTGGATGCAAAGAAAAGGAACAACAAATAAAATATTGAAAGAACTCTACGATGATGATCCTCTAGAGTACAGAGCAGTGTTGACGAAAACACCTGAATTAGTGGAAACACTGTTGGATTTCATTGGTTCAAAAATACAACGCCAAGATACACTCATGAGGGATGCTATACCTGCAAGAGTGAAATTAAAAAAACGACATTGATGTGCCTTTCGTCTGGAATATCGTTCAGATTGTTGGAGATATTTTTTAGAATCTCGAAAGCATCCATAGCTAAGATAATTTCGGAAGTATGTGATGCTATAAATCGCAGTCTAAAAGATTTTTTAAAATTTTATTTATTTCGCCTTTCCAGCACTAATTGTGAATTGAAAATGATTTACAGATTGAATAAATACGCCTCAAAATAAAGTAATGAATGAAAATGTACTTTTTTAAATCGTATATGCATTCTGTTTCTTAGAACAATACTTTTATTTGCAAGTTGTGAGTGAATTTTGAATGAAAATTGTGTCCGATAATGATTCTATATTAGTGATTCTCAAGAAAACTATCTCAAAAAGAAAACGTGCAAAACAAAGTAACAACAATTTCGTTAAGAAATTATGAGGTTTTTATTTGTTTTTCCAATAATTTTCAAGTCTATAAATATCCTCGCATATTTTCAAATATCTTAAAAATAGAGACATTTCTTTACATTTGGTATCCCTGATTCGAACGCTAAATTTTGTTTTTGACGTTTTGAGGGATGCGAGTGCGAGTAAAATCAAAAAACTTTGAAGTAGCTTGCATGCCGGATCTCGCATGACACTAACTGGCATGATGTGTTCACACGGTGTGAGTAGCTTCACTGCAGTAACTGTCTAGGCCGACTCGTATGCTTACTCGCACCGTCTGAACCCGGCTTTAGGGTTTAGCCCGTATCATTCCGATCATTTCGCAGGTATCAAAACATCAACCCCTCACCCGCTATAGTACTTGCATACAAGCAAATTCAACAAGAAATCCGGTCAGACCATTATCTCGCAGCACTGCTGTCACGGATCCCCGTCGTATGTGTTAGTGAGCTTCGCGTATGTTTTGACCGTTTTGACAGCATTCTCCAGCGTTTCCTCCAGTTGCCTTCGTTTGGACTGCAACGTCGTTCGTTCGATGTTCGATGTTGCCGAACTCGGAGAAGACAGATTTTTTCCAGCAACGCAGCACGGCAAACGTGTGTGCTTCCTTCGTTTTTCATTTTTCGGGTCAAAAGTTTTTCCCGTACAAATAAACCCTACTTGCGTTCTTATAGGAAGTGTCGAGTTATTTTATTTTCATTAGTGAAGAAGAATAAATTGATGTAATAAGTCAGAAGTGAAACAGTAAACATCTGCTCACAGGAGAAAAAATAATCTTGTGGCAGATCGAACCGCTCCCAAAAAAATTGTGCCAAGTTAAAGTAAAATTCTGTGCTGCTGGAACTGGTTGGTCGACAACGAGTGTGTCGAAATGGATTTTCTCTGTTTTGAAGAAATCGACCTGCAGAACAAATCCCGAGTTACGGTGGACAAATGGTAACATTCTGGGCAGTAGTGAAACCTCATGATGGTGAATGAATTTTAGTAGAAACAAACTACCCCCCCTACCTCTCCACTCGTGGATGCCCATAGTTAGACATAAGTAGAAAGCTCTCCGCAAACCTCTTTTCCCGTAAAAACATTTTTGTACTCCTGGTGAAGATTTATCCACCGTTCCGCGCCCCACAGATTTAATTCAAGTTCGATTGCAAACGATAATTAGATTCCTGCCCTCGATGTAATAAAACTACGCCGAAGTGAATTGCGCTGCCGCTGGCTGAGGAGCAGACGGAGAAAGAAAGTGTAGGAATTTGGTGTAAACATATTAAGCGAATCTCCAAGACAAGAAGCAGAGCAGAGTTTTGTGTGGTATTTCTTCGCTCTCTCCGTTGTATGTTCTATTTTTCGCCCTGTTGGCAAACACTGGAGTGCCCAGACGAGACAGAAAAGAAAACCGCTAGAGGAGCAGCTGCGGGGAGTTGTCCGTCATTGGCGGCGGGCGAGACGAAAGCGCATCCGCCTCTACAGGTGAGTGAATAATCTGGAGGTTGGCGATTGTGTTTAGCTGTAGTCGTAGAGATCTTTGCTGTGCACGTTGTTGTGTATGCAGATGGTTGATTAATGAGGAACCTTTTCAGTAGTTGATAC